>NC_091483.1:77087557-77257557 GCF_947461875.1 Haliaeetus albicilla
CTTGTGTGACAGGGAAGAGCACAGCATGCAGAACGGACAGGAGCAGATTTTGTTTAAATTTAGCAGCAGCGTTGTGGTTGGAAAAGATGAGATGAGAACTGATGAGGACTTGGCACCTAACCCTTCACCTCGGACTACTCCCTCAGCAGGGCTGTCAGCCTCCAAACAGAGCATTGCTGGTGCATAGCCTGGGCAAGCACCCTTTAAATAACCTATTCCCTTCTGTGGACTGTTTTGCTGAGCCACTCTGGTTTCTTAGCATCCACAACAGCCTTCATGTGCCAGCGCTCCAGCGTGTGGAGGGGTCTCAGTCCCACGCCGGGAGCAAGTCCACCGTGAACTGAAGTGAACCTCCCTGTCAGGCCACCATCACCTACAATTTTGGGTATGTGCCATCACCCCTCTCCCACCCCATGGTCCAGGTAGGAGATGCATCTGATCGGGCTGATCTGCCGTCTCTTGAAGCTGATACCTCCAGGTACCACGAGGCCACCCTGCGATGCACAGGAGCTGGTCCCACCTTCCTCTTCTCCTTGCTCTCTCCCAGCCTTCTCCTTGCCCGGGGCAGGTGGGATCTGGGCTTGTTGTCTCCAGCTGATCATCATCTCAGCACCACTTCTAGGCTTGTCCCTCCCATGCCAAGCCCCACCGTTTGTCTTCTGGGATGTGATACCTCCAAGCTGCCCTAATGCAACCTTAGGTCAGGGCATGCTGGCACAAGAGTTTGGCATCTGGTCCCAGGTCCCCCATGACTACCTCCTCCGTGCAGACTGTGAACTTTCTTAACTCAGAGGAAGTAAGGGTGCCCACTGGAAACTGTGCTGCCATCAGCTTCCTGGCTGTAGGGAAGTTGTAGATTCCCCCAAACCGGTATTTTGCAAGAAATTTACAGGGGAAATTATATTCCCTTCCCCAAAACTAGGAAAGGGCCATGCTCATTTAGGCAGCTGGGAAGTCACCAAAGAGAAAAACATTATGCCCTGTCCATCCTTCCCACCTCAAAGGAAATAGCCCTGTGCGTTTTCTTATGCTGGCACATCATAAACACCAATGATGTCATGTTTTCTAGTTGCATCTTGAGCCTCTGACTTTCCTCCCCAAAGATGCCAGTGCTGTCCTTGTCACCGCCTTCTGGTGCTGCGAACCTGCTGAACATGGGTGGTGTCCCCATCGCTGGCAGGGAGACAGGGCTATCCAATTTGTGGAGCCCTACAGAAAACCCATGCTGGCTCCAGTGGAAACAAGCAATGGATTTCACTGGGGAGGAGTGCTGCAGACTGTCAGCTCATCACAGCTCTTTTCAGTGCTGCTATGTTTGCTTTATTTTGGGTAGCGGAGTTAATGACCCCTTAAACAAGTATTTACAGCTGCCTTTTTTTCAGCTTAATTGGAAAAAAAAAAAAAAGCCATTTCAAAAAGTTGAGTGCCCCTGTTTAGTGAAGCAACAACCTGGCTTTTTCCCCCTGCCCTTCCAGATTACATCCACCAGGCTCAACATTTGTTTTCGACCCTTGGGATTCATTTGCAGAGTACGTTAAGCACCCTGAAGAAAGAACCCTCACTCAGTGTCCATGCTGCTTACCTTAGGTCAGCTGGGTTTGTAATACAAATGGACTTTGAATGCCCTTAGTGCTGCAGGTATCTTTGGATGCTCTTCCAGGGATGGAAGGAGAAAGCTTGGTCTCCCCTTTCTGTGCTAAGCTGAAATCAAAATGGTGCAGTGAGAAATCCAGAGGGGAACTTCTAGATGGAAGTTTTCAGAAGCCTGATGCTGAAAACATGAAGGTTTAGGCCAGTGTTTGTCTGCATACTGCAATGTCCAGGAACTGTGTCCACACTGAGGCTGTAGGACTGAACACCAGTAAACTGTGTATTATAGGGGCTGGGGGGACCTGAGAATGTTGCTGCACTCACATTTTAAGGCCCTTTTCCCTATCCTCCTCCCTGCACAAGAGACTAGCTCAGGCTGCCTGGGGAGAAGACCTCTGTCAAAGCATACTCATTGACAAATGAAAGCCCTCTGCACCGAGATTAGGAGAACTTTCTGGTCGTGGGAACCTTTAGACAAGGATATATGAGCCTCCTCCTGCCCTGGCAGTGACCCCAGCTCCATTCCAAGTCCTGCAATGTGCAGCCATGACCGGGGCAGCTCGTGACTCCTCTTGCCCATGGACTTTAGAGCCCAAAAAGGCAAAATGTGAGGATGGAGCTCCAGAGGTAACCTCACCTTGTGTGGTGGCCCCCATGAACATAAGGTGGACAAAGTTGCTGGAGCATCCTCATGCCACGCGTTGTTGAGGAGCAGCAGCACGGTGCAGTGCCTTGGTGCAGGGGGGAACGGCATTGAGAGCCGCTGGCCACCAGGAAGGAGACAAGGAAAAGGCGACTGTCTTTCCAAAATGGAGCATCTTGCAGCTGCCTGTGGAGCTGCCTTGCAAAGCGATGGGGGGGGGGTGTGCGGGGAGAAAAAAACCTATTGAAAATAATAGTATAATTGGCTGTCTGACAGGCTAAAACTTCAGCAGAAGCTGTGATTATACTTGTCACTATCTGTTAACCTTCAAAACAGGTGTTGTGCGTTTGAAGTGCCAAAATGGTGCTCAGGCTGCAATCTGCGTGTGCGCAGGCTGCGGTGCTAGGAGCACGGGCTGGGCGAAGGGCCGGGGGGGCTTTGCCAAATGGGCACAGGCACAGAAAAGGGACGGTCCTGGGCAGGCGGTGCGTGTGATGCAAATGGATTTGGCTGGCTTTGAAAGGGGGAGCACCTCCCGGCGGTGCTGGGACCGAGCAGGACATGTTCTCAGCTGATGGCAGACAGTGCTCCAGTGAGGACCCCAGGGAAGGGGCTCCTCTTTTGTAGGCTGATTTAACTGTTGGAGGGTTTGGGCCAGGTTTATTAAAGTTCTCAGGTTACTGAAATTCAGCTGGAGGAACCTTGACAACTGCCAAGATTCTGAATTTTTTACTTGGTTTTAGGATTTAGGACTATAGTGCTTTGTTGCACTCCCGATCCAGTTCAGTGACTTTCTTTAATATATTTGGGGTTTGTTTCTTTTTTATAAAAGCCATAAAAAAATGTTAAAATTTTGGTTTTAATAATTTTTTTGGGGAAAAAATTAGAATGCAATATTTCAGTGAAAAAAAAAAAGTAGTACTTTTTTTTTCTTCCAGGGAGTATTTACATTATCAGACATTGTGAAGACAAGTGTCTTGGGATCTTGCAAGGCTGTATTGCTAAGTCAACAAGCAATGTAACGCTTGGCTTGTATGGAAGGTGAGTGAACGACGTTCAAATGGGAAGATTACGTAGGGCCCTGAAGAACACCTAAAGAACCTGAAATAAAAGGCTTCGACGGAAAAATGTCAGGGGTGAAGATCAGAATATTGTAAGGTGCTAATAATTGGCAATTGGCATGGCTTGCAAAGCAAAAAGACTGTCAATGCACTTAAAAATCTCATCTTGTCTAACTAAATGTAATTAGCTTTAAAATGCAAAATCAAACTGGGATGAAAATGTGCTTACACCATATGTATGAACAAGATAATCTTGTGTCTGAGTTCCACCATGAGACTCCTTTTAATGCAATCCATAAGTCAGGCTATCTGATTGCTTTTTAAAATTAGTATACACCTGTATCGTGCCCTTGTCCCAAATGAGAACAACTGAGAAACAAGTCTCATCCAAATGTGCGTGACAGTCATCAAGCAGAAGTAGCTGATTGTTGACAGACTAACAGGTTTTATCTAATTGTTGATGAAACTCCAGAGTCAGTAATCTTCCTCCCCCCCCAGTGTTTATTAAATAGACGTTGGTTTGGTTGTGAAGTTGGCAGGTGTGGAAAATATGTTTCTATCATCAAAGGTGGTGCTGCAGGGTATTGTCTCTGTTTAGGGTCTTTTTTCATATTATCTTCTGGAATATTGCAAATCATGATGCGATAACCAAGTACCTATAAACAGTCACTTGGCAGCATATCTTGATTATCAGAGATGTGATGCAAATGCATCTTCACACCTTGGGCGTTCTCATACCGTGCACCTCCCACCCTGTTCCTGCAAGCGGGGGAGTTCACACCAAAGGTTACGGTTTAGGGTGACCTGAGCAAAATTGCTTGGCATTTCTTAGCTCTCTGCTGCAAGACAGAGATGGCTCTAGTTTGGCTGTCTGGGGAGGGCAGTCTCGTTACAAGGGATTTGCATCCCCTGCAAGCCTGGCTCGGACGCAGTGTTATTTCTCAGCTGGAGCTGGAAGAGCACATGCAGCATTTGGGAGAATGCTGTCATTTTGCTTCCTTTGAAAGAGTCAATGGGCACATCCAGAAGTCAGGAAGAATAAATTCTCAAAGAGAACAAAAAGCAGAGAGAAATCAGTGCAGAGCTTTGGTTTGTACTTAGTCTTGAAAACTGGCATGGTGTTTGCAAAAATCTGGGGGTAGCTGCAGCCTTCAGACGTCATGCATTAAGAGGACAGAGCTGTGAAGCAAAGAAGTTTCTATAAAGTTGAGGAACAATGGGGTCTTTGAAAGAACATTTGCTTTAAAGCAGTAAGCAATGCCTTCTGTATGGTCCTGAGAAGAAATTTTATTACAGAGAGAAATGTATGTTGAAATATTTCCTTGGAAAAGAGAGCTCTGTTTTCCTTCTGCAAAGCACTGGACCCATTTCTCTGAAAAATTAGATATTAAAGGGGTTTGTGTGGGATTTAACCTGCTGATCAAAGTGGGTGTCTTCTTCAGGCAAATAGCTCTCCAGAAGTCACTATGTTGACTACCTTTCCACTGACTGCAGCAGGAATTTGGACACCTCGCTATGCTCCTGTGTCCTAATCTGGGATTCTAATCCCATCCCTTGAGTTATGGACAGTTTTAAAGCAGGTGTGATGGTTCGGAGATAGAAAGTGAGTTTCATCGCCATATGGTAAAAGGGCTGTTGTAAAATGTAGAAATAACTGCACAAAGCAACCGGCAATGTGAACTCCAGTCATTCCCTGAACTTGGTAACCTGCCGTTGCATGCTCCATCTGGGAGTGGTGAGCATGTGCTGCGATTATTTCAGAAAGTTCAGGACAAAAAGGGAATTTGTCTTTTCACCTCAAGGAATTTGATGTGCCTTATTTCAGCAAAGAAATGACAGATTAAAAAAAAAAAAGTGTTTCAGTTATTTACAGAGACCATGCTTCATGCCTCTTTCTGATTTGGGTAGAAATTAGATGAAGTTTGCTGTTTCTCTTATACTTCTTTCACAAATACTTTATTTCTTTATATTGGAGGTTAATTCTGAAACGTATGTAAAAATAGAGGGGAGAAGAGTATCTCATATCAGCTACGGGTTTCTGCAGCTGTTCTGGATACCACTGCTTCAAAGCTTTATACCATTGCTAAAATATGATACTAACAAAAACCTATTACTGCATCACCACGACTAACTAAAAAATTTACAGATTACAGCTGGTAATTTTAAATGAAAAATTATATCAAATTGTACCAGCCCTAATTAGGACCTTCTCCATCCTTCTCAGTTTGATAACAAAAGTTTTTTCAAGGAACATAAGTCTGAATTTTGTGTCACATTTTCCTAACTCCCGAATATTTCTTACCTGGGGCATAAAGTGAATATTTTTCATCTTTTCTGGAGATGAAAACAAGTGAAAACAACGGGTCCTATCTGTCTCTGTCTTTCACAGTGGTTATATTAGCAACTGTTAGAAGCTCTGTTTTCCATAAATTCTTGCAAAATATTATTGTTTAGAGTACCTGCTTGAATTCTTTAGCAGTTAAATCTTGTATCAAATTTTCTGTTATTACTACCCTCAGTAAGTGTCAGGCTGACAGACACATACTTACTTGATAATTTCCTTTACTGTGTCCAAACATTGCCATAATATTTGCTTTCTCTCAAGTTTCTGCCATGTCTGGACCTGAGTTACTAAAATCAGCATCCAGAGGAGCTTCCTAACTTGTTCTTTCAGTAATCCTGGTGCAAGGTGTCTGGTTGTACTGATATTAAAAAGTTCCTTTAGTAGTGACCATTTTACTTCAGTTTCAATTATGGCTAGAGTGGAGAATATTCATCATTTCCTTATGATATGAACACAATGTCTGGTTTTCTCCTGGGCAAGGAATGGATGTATTTGTTAAACACTTCTGACTTTCTGCATTATTACTGGCTATTCTGATGCTCTTACTATTCATGAGCTTATAGTATTGGTAGGGTTACTCTTGGTCCCAATGGATTCAAACATCTGCTTCTTACTGTCTTCGGCCATATGTATTTCCTTATATACCTTTGCTACCTTATTAATTTTACATAGCTCCAGGATGTATTTTCAGTGTTTACAACATCTGTCTTCTAAACATCTATCCATTCATCTTTATTATTGCTCATTTTGCATGCTTTTCTATCCTAGATTGTTTTTCGAACCATGCTTTCTTACTTACAGTCTTAGTTTGGTTTTGTTGTTGTTATTTGGCTTTTTTACATCTAGCTAAATAATTTTGAACTATTCATTACAGGCATCACATCTAGTCTTCAGTCCTTCCTTACAGCTGGCTTGTACTTGATTCAGCTTTGTGAAACTGGCTGTCTTGAAATACCATGTGTTTTTGACTGGCTTAGGAAGGAATCAAACATAATCACTTCCACCTTAGTTACCATTAACTTTTACGTCTTGGTTGGAAAATTGTCATCCACGATTTGTAGAAATTCCAGAGAAGTTAGTACTGCTAGCAGGAGATTTTGATATTTATCATCCAGAGCCAAGTTTGCCATGACATTCCTGCACCCATGGTAGATAAATGGCTTTGGAGCTGCCCACCTAATTTTGGGGCTGGTTTAGCATTTTGGGGCAGGCAACTCTTACAACATCATTTTGTACTTTACCCATCTGGACATGATCCATAAGCAGTCAAAATCATTTGCTCTTCAGCCATCACTGCTACAGAAGAAATTAATGCCAGCCTTGGTCTCCTTTGCACACCTGATTCTCCTCTGGAAGGTTACTGCCACTGCCCCCACCCACTCATAAAAGTAGATGTTTTCTCTGGGTTTCATTAGCACAAATGAAAAATAGCAATTTGACAACGAATTGTGAGAAATATTTCACAAATGTTGATGAGCATTTTAAATTGTTCTTCAAAGGTTATAGATTTGAACCCATCCCCAAAATACCATTTTGTTCTCTCACCAGCTTTAGTTATAACACCTATAAAAATGCCTTGTCTTTTAATTTAAGTTTTCTTCTAAAAGTTGCGAATGAGGGAAATAAACGTCCATCACTTTCAGAAGGCTACTTTCTGAACTGTGCTCTTGCAGATCTCAAAGGAAACACATGGTAAAGAGGGAAGCAATGACAAGAACTTCAGAGGCTAAGTCATAGCTGGTGTGACTTCAGCGCTCATCAGCAAAGGTAAGAGAAAACTCTCTCTGTAATCAGAAAAATCTTATTAAGAAATTCAAGTGATCCAGATCAGGACACATCCTTTTGCATTCTCCTTCTAGTTATTCGTAAACCCAGGCTCCCACCATCTTTTGGGGTTCAGCAGACCTCACATGGAAGAATTCCCGGCATTTTAGTATCAGTTTTCTGCACTCAAAACGGCTGATCCGGGAGGGGATACACAGGAGAGCAGGGACATCCTTGGGAGCAGGAGGCTCCATGGAGACATTGCTGTCCTCAAGGTGGTTTTTCCCCAGCAGCATGCCCAGCACAGGGGCTAAATGTGCCTGAAGGACAAATACAGACTTCTGACAGAGTTTGAAGAAAATTATGTGGGTGTTTCCAAGAGTTTATGAAATAAACAGAAATGGGGATAAGTCCTAGGCTATCTATTTCATCAGCCAATATACTGTTGACTGAAGCCTAGCGTGAGCCAAGTACCTACATGCGCAGTGTTTCAAAGAATTAATCATGTCTTCAGATGTGGAGCCTGCTAGTTAGTTTAATTACTGTCCTTTTTTTTTTTTCTTTCAGTAGCTAAATGGATCCAGTGACAATGAATCTTATTTCATTTTTTAATAGATGAAAGAGAAGCAGGCTTCAAAACAGATAATGAATTTCTTCTAACTCGTCTGGAGACTGAAGAGCCGTAATTCTGATTGATCAGATATGGTCTGCTTCAGAGAGGCACCAGATGTGATCCAGATTTTAAATAGATGCTACTACTGTCAAAATGCATTCGCTCCCTCCTGGTATAACAAAGTGAAGTCCATCTGTCTGGAGTTGTGCGCTTTTTTTAGTAGTAATAACAGTTAACATCAACAATAAGCTTTGTCTCATTAGTATCACATAATCCCTACTACCAAGTCCCCAGTTTCTGGTCCCCATATTATCTGCCATGGAAAAAATAAAGACCACAGCAGGAGCTAAGAAGGTCAGTGCATTCTCAGGGTAATCAGCTGTAGTAAATTCAATTCTGACAAGACAAGGCTTGCAAATGTCTAGGGAATTAAGGGATCATCTATAATTTCATACGTTGAGTGGGAAAGTGTCCTTCCAAATATTTATTAATTACAGATAAGGATGCGTATGGTGGTCATCGTTGGAGAGATTTCTTCTAAAGCAAAGCAACAAAAATAGATTTAACTCTTTGCTGCTTCTTCTAAAGAAAAACTACTGATCTTAGCAATTGGCCTTGCAATAGTTTCAGTCAATATTCTTTCTCTCCCAGTTTTTATTGCTCTGTCTGTCTCAGCAACAGATGCTTGTCACCCTTTATGAAACTTTTTGCATAAAAATTTCCCACTGTAATCAATGGAGAAGCCTTTCCTTGGCTTTAGTCTGGCTCAGTGCCATCTCTCCAGGTTTTGCAGTCCTTAAGAAGTAACAAGTAAAGAACAACAGACAAAAAGCTTCGCATTTAGAATTGAACCTTTCATTTGAAGATCCTGGAGCACTTTAGAAACCTTACTTACTCCCCTTTGAGGTCTGTATTTTCCTTTCTGTTTTACAGGTGAGGAAGTTAAAGCACAGGGAGGTTAGTAGCTAACGTTTTCCAACTTGGGCAACTGAAGGTAAGCACTTACATCTACACCTTTCTTCCTCAAAAGGAAGTCCTCAACACTTTCAAATTCATTTTTGCACCTGTTTTTTGAAAGTGTGGGCTATAAGGTTACCCAAGAACTCACCAAAAGTCACTAGAATTGCTGACAAGGCCATTAAATTGTCTTAAAAAAGAAGAGATTCAGAGTTTGTGTCTTATTTATTTCCCTTAGTGAAACTAAGGCTGAAGAGGAGAAATGAACACTAAATCCAACAGGGGGCTAAATATCCAAGGAGGAAAGGAGCTATTTAAGTAAAAGAATAAACTTGCCATCAGAACAGATTGATCTCAATTAATCACAAATAAGCATGGACTGGAAATTAAGAGGAGGTTTGTAACCATCACAGGAGTGAGATCTGGGGACAAATGGAGAGCTTGGGGGCAAATATTGTCACTCCGGTTGAGGTGGAGTTGGATCAGAGTCCAGGAGGGATGAAGGGATTCTGTACCGGCACTTCCAAGGGACTAGATTTGGTGGTCCAGCATGTCCTTCCCCATGTTGTGTTCACAAGATTGCAAACCAGTTTCCTAACCCCTGGACACACATAAATGCTGAGACAAACTGGTCTTCTGCCCTGCAGAGGCCCCTGGGTATTTCGTCTTTAAGGTTTAGGTCATTTGGGTAGGAAAATGCTATTGCTGCAGCAGGAAGAAAATGAATACCTGGTGATATCAAATACCACTCTCCTTTTTAGACCTGCAGTGCCTCATATGCCAGATTGCAGCTATTGTATGAAGAATTTTCAGTTCCTTTTTGTGCCTGGCAGCTGATTGAATGTTCATATTATTTATGGCAGAAAACAGCAGTGTACTTTTGAGCCTGAGGAAGCTGGGAAAGTGCAGTGGGTGTCAATCAATTAAGCTATTCAACTTATTTATGAAACAAGACAAAACAATGTCTAGGATATGAATTCCCATCTCAATAGGATCCTCCCTGATATAAAATGTCAGAGCTGAAAAAGGGTCAGCTCATGACCCTTGAATATTCTTTTAAACTATTTGCAAATCAATACCTCTTCTCTGGGTTTGTTCAGGGACCATCGTTCCCTTTTATTATAAGTCATGGGGCATAGACTGCTTATCAGCGAGTATGGAGACAGATCACTGCACTAAAGGAGCAGCTGGCTTTGGAGACTGGGCCTGATTCTCATTTATAGAGGGGCTCAGTTCACACTACTCCAGCAGTGCAAAGGGTTTTAAAGTTGGTATAATTATGTTTTTTTGCTGACTCTTGGGCTCCTTTATATCTGCTGAAAGAGCAAAGAAGTCCTTCTCTGTGTGTGCAATTGGGATTGTCTCCCTCTTGCTAGTGCCTGTACCAGCCATGAACATCATCTCCCATTTTCTCTTGCACATGCATAGTGTCAGGAGGTCCTTCTGCATCCCACTGTAGCTGGGTTTTGGGTTTGCAGTCCCAAATTTTCTCCATCTCTCTCTTAACAGTTCTGCTAGCAACAACCTGTTTGGTATAGGTAGGACTTGAGCAGACAGATGGCCTGATTCTCAGCTGAGCATCTGGTCTATTAAGCTGTCTAAAAAGGCATCATCTTTACAAATCCCAGTCTTAATCTCATTGCCCACTGTGTGACCCATGGGGGTTTCAGATCAGTGCCAAAGAGGGGAAGAGGAGGAGGAGGAGGGCAGCTAGAGAATCCGTGGAGTCAGGGGGAAGGAGGGAGGTGTCTGCAGGACAAGTCGGCTGGGCTGAGCACTGGGGCTGTTGCTCATGATGCGGAGTTGGAGAAGGTCAGCAGTCCTGGCTACCTTGAGCTCTCCTGCCAGGAGAACATACACAGAGTAAATCCTTGAAATATTTGGTCCAGGCCTTTGGATAGGTTTTTCTAAGGGACCTCCCATTGCATGTCCTTGTAGCATCTTCTTTCTCCATGCAAAACCATGATGTCATCCTAATGCCTTTCAGCAGCACTTGGGCAAGCTCAAGTCCAGGCAGGTGAACTGAGGATAAAACAACAGAAGAAATGCCCAGTTATCTACTGAGTTTTATCAATAAGAAGAGAGCCTTTTGCAGGTGGGAGACGGGGAAGACAACAAGGGAGACAAGGAAGACAATGGTTTACAAAGGAGTTGTTCATGTCTATGATCCCATCTACTAGCAGCATGCTGTTCCTCATAGGAAATCAATATACACATTTTTTGCCTAGAAGGCCAGCAACGTGGTATATCCATAAGACTCCTGTGAAAAAGGGACTCTTCCTCTCATTTTCCCTGTTATAGAACAAACCTTGAGCCATATATTTGGTAGTGGTAATAACCTGAGAAAAAGTGAAGAATTTCCAAAAATTTGAACTTGCATAGTGCTGAGTGACCTGGAGATGATATTGAATTTGGCTCTGATCCCTCCAGTTATGGACTGGTTTTGAGGTAGATCTAGATTTTTACAGATTTGTAATGGACTAACGCAAAACCTCAGGTCCAAATATAAAACAATTTGGAGTAGGCATGGATCAGATTCTTTTAGAATTAAAGATACTAAATTGACTATTTGAGTTCCCTGAGATTGTCCCTTGCAAAATTCAAAGGAATTCTTTAAAACTTAATAAGCACAGCTACATTAAGTTCTTTATGGTAACTAAGTATGGAGATGGTCCCATTCTGTTCTTCAAATCTTTCTTTCTTCAAGCTACTTTAATACCTGAGAAACTGAGTAGTTCTGATATGTAGAATTTGTGCTGCTGGAAGAAAAAATATCAGTGAAAGTCTCCTCCACGTCTGTAAAAGAAAATTTGGACACTGCTTCATGTGCAAGTTTGTTTGCACTCAGTAATTCTGGTGCAGGCCTGTACTGATGTCTGCTCAGGTAGGTAACATGAAACAGAAGCCCCCAAAGAGTCTCTCGTTTGGTTTTTTTTTACAGGATTTGCCCTTAATTAGGGAATCTTGGAGAAATTGCTGTTCATTTGCATGTAAGAGGTGCAATGAATTCCTACATCAACCCAAAAGGGTCAAAAGGAAAATGAACCCCCAGCCATGAGCTGGACTGTAACACAAACTTTCTCTATTTATTGTAGAGAGCCACTCTTCAACTTTAAGCCAATTGTTCCAAATTTTTGGTTCGGGCTTCCAACTAGCAAAGTTATTTAGAGGCAGTCTTAAAGTTAAGTCATATAGAGTTTTGTAAAATGCCATTCAAAAGGACTATTCACAGGTACAGCTTAACTCTGATATGCATAGGGAGGTGCTACACACATAATATTTGCCCTGAAATAATCAATCAAAAATGTTTAGGATCAAAATAAAAAACAAGCAGCTCATTAGCTATCGATTTGTAATTAAGGTAAAGAAAGGAAGTCCAAAAATAAGAAAGAAATGTCTAAGTTCTAATTATAGGCATAAAAGCAGTATATTTAATATGGCATTCACTGGAAAACTTTCTAGACAGCTCTGTCATTGAAAAGTGAAACAAAATTGGGTAGAAACATTTCGGAGAATGGAATGTGAATGTTGAATAAGGAAATTTCCAGTCAGCCCAAGGTTTGTTATTAATAGACATTTGCCACACAATACTTCTTAGAAATAGATTTGGAGTTGAAAGTTCACCATGATGTAGCTATAAAAAAAAAAAAAAAAAGAAAAAGCTGATGAATCGCAGTTGCTTCCCTCTAAATAAAGAGTAACTAACCAAGGAACCATCTGTTGGTGTATGATTACCAACTTTCTTTTTGTCTTTCAAAACAGCCTGAGAAATCAAGGGCACTGGGAGTAAAGCGGAGAGCACACACGCTGCCGGCTCGCCGGCAGCCAGCCCCAGAGGATCAGATCCGATCCTTGCCTTTTTTTCTTGGTGCACTAGTTTCATACTGCTGGTTTTCATCTGGCATGCCTGTATATTTCAAATACATGCTAAACACTAATGGGGTTATTCTGCAGTAAGTGTGGCTAATTTTGGTACAGTTGAGAACTGCAGAGTAAAACTTCTCTAAGAGAGGAAAATCCTTAAGTCCTCTCTCTCAGTTTGTGAAACCAACAGAATAATATTAATTCATTTTTTCCCCCTGCTATTGAATAGTAAAAAGCCTTGGATACCCTGAGAAAATATATTCTTAATGGTTTTCTTAAGGCTGAATGCCCTACTAGCAGTAAGAAAGACAAAGCAGTAAGATCTAAGGCCTCTTAGTCTCTAGAAAATTGCATAGGTTTTTATGCTGGAAAAATGAGGGATTTATTCCTTTTTTCGGTCAGATGAGTTCAGGGTCAATGTACAATTTCTCTTTTTGTTTCTATTCCAATGACCACCTATTTTGGGGTGTTTTATTCCCCCAAACTCCATCTGACTCTGATCAAACTCACTACATCTGGCCTTTTGTTGCCAAAGGCGCTTTGCAGTGTCTGTAGCCACGTCCCCGCAGCTCACACGAAACCCAGCACCCCACAAACCCCTTTGTGAAGGAAGAGCGATGGACACCAATAGATTTGCCAGTGAAAACCTGCTCACATCCTAGCCAAACTTATATTTTCTATGTTATATTTTTACAAATTCTCCAGCCCAGCCCATGACTCCATCCCTTGCCCTCCCTCATCTCCTCCAGCCATTCTCATGCCCCAAATACCTTTGCCCCCGGGGTCCCCTCTCAGATTCTTTCTGCGCTGCATTTCCCCTTGGCCCCAGCCCTTAATCCACGCTTCTCATCTCTGGCCCAGTGGCTGAGAGCAGGTGGAAAGGCAGGTGATAGTATAAAGATTTATGTCAGGAAGACTGCACCTGGAAGTGTTTCCTGAGGGAGTTGTCACCCTAAAAAATAATAATAATAGTAAAAAATCTAATCCCCAAATGCATGTACGAATACACAAAGAGGCATCTTTCCTTTGCATGGCCACCAAAACAAGGACTCCTTCTGTACATTCAATAGTAAATCTGAGGTGCATGAAATTAAACAGACCTGAAGTTGCCAGGATCAGGTACTTGATGTATTTCTAAAGGAGGCTTACGATGGGAAGCCAGACAGCAATAGCTATCCTACGACTACACAAGTAAAGCAACTGTTTACATGTACATCGTGTCAGTTTGATATGTTGGTTTCTGACTCTTGTCAAGTGTAAATGGGAATACTCCCACTGAAGTTTCTATTTTTTTATGTAATATACCAATTTACATGTTAGTGTTGCACCAGCGAGTGCAGCATCTAGGTACCAGTGAATATCCTGTGGGCACAGAATTAAGCAAATAAAACAGTTTGCAAGCAGCTCTAATAAGCACCATCCCATTGCATGCCTGGAAATTCTTTAAGACTCATTAAGCAGTCAGCAAATTAGACACATTTGTCTCCCATTAAAGAGTAAATTGGAAATACTGAAAGGAAACCTATGTATGGCTGTGATTTGTCAGAGAGCGTATTAACAGGAACAGCCACAGTATGTTTAGCAGTTGGATATGAGTTAAAGCAGGAACCGGAGTGAGAGGAACTATTTTAAATCAGCTCTATTAATACTCTGAAAGTACATTTAAAAGCATCAGCAGATACAGCCATCTTTGAGTCTTCCAGGAGGAAGTTGCCATTTGTTGCAGAGCTGCTGTTGCTTTAATTTGACACTCAATATGTGTTTTCCCCACAGTATTAGATATCTTGGGCTCTATCCAGGACACATTTGGAAATGAACTGATCCCTGCAGTTCCTATGCAACGATGAGATTTACTACTTAGGTCGATGCGTATCTTTGGTGAGTCAAATAAACATAAGGAGCGTTAATTAGGTCTGCTTGCTGAATTTAGATTGCATTCACACAACCTGATATGGGAGCTGGTGGGGCCAGGCTGGTTCACCCGAGGTCGCACGGGGTGAGACAGGCAGCGACGAGGTCCTGGGTCAGCTGTGGGCTGGAAAATAAACCAGCCCTGCTGATCTCCTACCCGGCTCTAGGCTGACTTTGGGAAACTCCTTGGAGTTTACCTGAATTTAAAGAATTAAGGCGTTAAAAAAACCCAACCAAATAACCCTTCTGGGATAAGGAGAGGTTTGAGATCATTTTGGGACATAGGAGAGTGCTTCTGTTGTTAGAACTGATGCTTTGGCACACCACAGTAGTCAGACATAATATGTAAGTGAGTGTTATAGATGCTAAAAATGCATCTTTAAAATATTTTAAAATCAGGTTTTAATCTAGGAAGTTTGTAAGAGGGGCCCGTAAGGGTTGTTGATTTCTGTTCTAAGACCATCATTAACTGTGGTCTCTAACGAAGGAGGTGACACTCTCTGGAGCTGTTTGCCTCCAGTTGCACTGAAATAAAACATCCTGGGCTGCTGGTACAGAAATCACAACAGTTTTCCCTTTCCTCGGCTTCTGAGTGCCAAGTCCTTGCAATCTCAGAGAGGAAGGATTTTGAGGAGGTACATGCTGGGATTAAGGTACTTCCCCAAAAAATGTGCTTGGCCAGTAGAGCCAGCATGCATCAATGTAATTGCAAGCATTTTGCAAATTATTTGACATCTTGTGCTAAGGATGAAAGCTACCTGGTGAGACCGAGTCAAAACTTAGCAGAATCACTCTTGTTTTCACCAAACGCAAACTGGACAGAGGAAGTCTTTGGTGTCCTACCTGGAAGGTTGCGGTCAGTTCTCTTTGGTATCCTACCTGGACTGGGGCTGTGATCAGCTTTTTGGCTGCATTTTTTTTTGTTTTATTGCTCCCTTACCAGTGGTTTCTAGGGCCACCTCTGGTGAGGTTACAAGAAACGGGCCCGGGAGCCCACTGTCACTCAGGAGGCATCTCACCCTGCTGCTGGGTACGGCAGCGCGCTGCAAGGACTTCACTGCAAGAGCTGCGTTGCTGAGCATCGTGGAGGGATCAGGTAAGGTTGCAACTCCCTCGTGTCTTTGGGAAGCCAAACAGGGGTGAACGTCTCTCGTTCAGACATCTGCCTTCTGCAACACGCACAGGGACACATCTAAAGCTCCCAGTACTTCCATTTGAGTTATCCTTACTGTGGGGCAGTGACTGGTTTTGCTTTTTATGTCAGATGTTCTTGCCAAAAGAGATACATGTTTTAAAGGTATAAACATTATTAACAGCTTCACTTTTGCCAGTGTCCTGTTAATTCACTGCTGGCTTTCCAGAGGTGGTTTTGGGAAGTGTTGGTTCCTGCGTGCAGCAGGGAGGAGGAGTGGAGCAGGGCAGACCCACAGCCTTTTAACCTTGCCACAGTGGATCTGCATAGGCAAATGCTCGTCCTTGCTGCAGAAGATGACCAAATAAATCTTAAGCTGACACTAAGGTCTCCAGCAGACTTGAAAACCGGGGAGAGATTGCCGTGTCTTTCCCTCCCTCACAGGGGGCAAAGACATTTCCGTAGTTCCCTGTTCCCTCTTTCTGGATGCTCCTTTGTCCTTGTGCTGGTGGAAATGGTGCCTGGGATGGAGGCCCACCGTTTCCCACCCATTGCTGTCACAGCGTGTCAGCAACATGGAGCAGAGATAAGGGGATATCATCTGGCATACCCCTGATACGGCCCAGATATGGGGCATACCCGCTGTCTGTGGGTGCTGGAAGGACTGGGAGTAATTTAGGTGCTGTGTGGTTGATAAAGACTTGCCACCTGAGTGAGGTCCTGCACTCATTCAGCATTTTGCTCAGTTTGCTCAGCATGGCCAGGGGCGAGGAGCTGCAGCATCCCTCACGGGCAGTAAGCACTAGAGCCAGGCTACGTCGCTCACGGTTGAAGATCCACCTCTACCCACTGCGGATAGCCAGAGGGTACGATAAGGATAGGAGAGTCCCAGAAGAATAATTTTAAAAAGGAGAATGAGGTCACATTACTGAGGATGAGATCAAGGAATAAAATAAGCATGTAGGGCAGAAAGGTTGCTGTGCTAAATGAATTACAACCGCCGAGGAGTGTTAGGAAACAAGGAGAAAGGTGCTATAAATACAGTAAAGTAAGAAAAAGACAGCAGCAGGCAGAAGCCCATTACCTAATGAGGAACAGGAGAGGTACAGATGACCTACAGAAGGCCAACATATTTAATGTGTTTTTGCTTCAGTTTTCTCCAACAAAAAAAAGCTGTGATACAGAGATGGCAAGACACAAGACAGAAGAGGGAAAAAAGAGACAAGAGAGAACATAGTTAAACTGAACATATTCACCAGAGGGTACAAAGGAAAGCAGGCAGCTTTGGGGTGCAGATATAATCTCTGTCCTCAAAGAAGAGAGAAAGGTGGACCTGAGGTTATATAAAGCAGTCAGCCCCACCACTTACTAGGAAAGGCATTGGAATAAAAAATAATCAAACTGTACGTACCTAGCAATCAATGCAGTGATAAGAAACAGCCAGTTGGATTTGCTGAGGAGCAAATATTGTCCAACCAATCTTGCATTTGTCTGTAAGAGGGTGGGTGGCTCAGAGAGCCAGGCAATGCAGCCGCACATCTCAACGTGTACATGTCTGGGTGTAGTAAGGCTTTTGGTGCAATGCCATCCCTGAGAAATGCTTTTCTGAAGTAGGTCTGGATGGAAACCAAGGGCACCTGAGCTCATCCAGTGGGTCTGTCACAGCTTCTCACACAGTTTTGGGTAAATGCAACAGCCTTACTGCTCTTTGTAGAAAAGGTGCGGTAATTAGCATCCCATATTACATCGGGGACAATGAGATTTTTGTTTCCTTTGACTGTAAACTGTTTGGGTCTGTTATGTGTCTGCAAACAATACCATCACTGGATTTTTAGATGCCCCCAAGTGCAACTAACAGGGATGGGTGTCCCCACGTGCAAGGTGCTGGATGCACTCACATGAAGGATCTTCTTGTGGGGTGCTTCTAGTCTGCTACTGTGAGCTATATGAGGGAGTTGAGGAGGATGGTTCAATTAGATATACCTTGCTTTTATGGATGGTAGGTGTTTCAAAACGCTGAAAAAGTAAAAAGAAGGCTGAAAGTCATGGATGACTTGGTGGGAGGGATTTTGCTGGTAAGTTTGGGTAAGAAGAAACAAGGGAGAGGGAGACCTATCAGGGCCTTTGAAGACAAAGGAAAGGAGATGTTTTTTAGGATTCACACTTCCTAGTACTTCTTCCGTCAGCACCTACTAATCCTACCACCAGCCTTCTATTTGCAGGTTAAAAAAAGTTCAAAACATTCTCAGAATTTCATTCCAAGGGCAGAGTGCTGTTTGGGGATTATGCAACAGGAGATACACGCCACAGAAAGACAGGAATCTGCACATTCAATCCTGCGTAGGATTAACGTGTACGTGACACCCTGTGCACGTGACAGCATATATGAGTTTCATGTGTTGCAAAAGCTTTGGTGTACTGATCAGAACCTGATGTATTCAGCTTATGGGCTGGCAGTACTCTTCTATTTATGTGGTCTAAGAAAAGGAAAAGAGAGAGGCAAGCCTTCAGGGGCAGTGACCCTTTCTTTATTCAAACCTGAACAGAAGGAGGGTCTTTACTTCCAAGAACCCATTTTTTTCTTTCTTCTTGCCACACAATGAGGGCTCTGAAAGAATAGGTCCTTGGAGCTAACAAGGTTGATCATCAAGGAAACCTCTGTGCCTTCTGAATCCTAGGGCTGTGGAAAAGATTTAGTGCTTTACTGAACCAACTTTTGGAAGCAGAAGTTATGGAAGCCCAATTTAAAGGCTGATTTTAAAAACTGGTTCTGCACAGATATTTTCTGCTCTTCCTCGAAACAACACAGCATGGACCTCTATATGCCTTTATCTCCTGAAGAGCCAAATAATGCCCAACATTTCCTATATGATTGCAGCAGATGCCTTCAGCAGTCAATAGTGGGCCCAAGGTTAATGTTTAACATTCACGGGGGGGTAGAAATACAATTGCACTAAATTATGGTCATTATAATGGTAGGTTAAAAGCAGTGCTGCTGCAGAGAGGTCCTGCTGGGAATTCTCCTCTCGGGGGGTGTTAAGTAGAACAGCCTGCCAGAAGGGACAGCATGAAGAAATATAAATAACTGCACACAGGAGGATAGGATGTGCTTCAGAAGAAAGAGCAGTGCAAGGGTAGGGCCAGGCTTTGAATAATGTTAATGTGATGGTTTTATGCCCACTTGTTTTTTACACATGTAACATGGTGGCGAGAGCAAGGAAAAAGGCTGTTGGGTGATCTGCTGGTCTCTGCTTTCAAATCTCTGGGTGAAGGTAGCTATGCTGTGGCACTGGCTTATTTTGTCCTGTCTTGAAAAAACAGACAAAGGTGCTAAAAAATAGATAAAAGTACTCACGTGACACTGTGTTCTAATTGTCAGATTCAGCTCTTCCTATGTTTCTTTACACAGTGGCTGCCTTCTCGATGCTCTTGAACGTGTTTACCGAAAGGGTAGCTCCAGCATGGCAGTTATCTGCTTGGACACTGGTGGAAAAGCTACCAGGAGCCAAAATAAACTAGCTTAGGAAGAGTGTAATTGAGAATGGCTTTAAATAAGTTTTCCTGATTCCTGTTCCCAGCCTAATTTCTTGCTGTCCAGGTGTACCACTGCTGTTTGAATTGCATAGCTGGGCACTTTGCGTATCTAAAACCAGCAACCTGATCATCTACCATCTTGTACTCAGCTATAGGAGGGCAAATCACAAAGGAAGCAGGCCCATGGACTCTGTCTTGAGCAACAGTGTTGTCAAATGTGAGAGACAGTGAGTGCAAAATGCTTGATGTAGTTGCAAACCCAGGACATCCCTGGAGAGTCAACAGCATAAAATTGGTGTGAGAGGAGAATAAATTCTGTGAGGCTTGCTGGTTGTATTTATTTACTAGTTCTAATTTTTAAAGTTTGCCCTCTGCTAAGATCCTGACTCCTGCCGATCCCACTGGAAGAAACAAGGTGAGGTTGGTTAACATCAGGCTATTGCAGCGTCCATCCTCACTAGCAGTGGGCAATACACCACCACCGCTACACTGGGATGCCAAGTATGTGCCAAGCTGTACCACAGCCGTGTAGCATTGGCATTGGCACATCAGGGAGGTGCCCAGGACACTGGGCACTCTCTGGTGTGAGCCATGCTTGGTAGTGGCCCACTGTCCCAGGGCTGATGTACCCCAGATACCCTCTTCTTCTTCAGCTGGGCCATATTTCACAAGTCTCACCTTCCCCCTTCCATGCGGTGTCTCTAACTCTGTCCCATGGAGAGAAAGGATGGAGCTGACCGCAGGTAGGAGCAATCTCCACACTGACCACTGACCCCAAAGGCCAAGGGCAGGAGCTGAGTTTCACATACTTTTGGGCCTTCTTAACAGCACAGCCCCTCCCACTGCCGCTCAGATCGAGATGAAGCAAAGCAGATGAAGGGTCTGCAGGGATCGTCGGTGCTATTTGTAGACAGATACTAATGACATCAGATGGGCACTGAGCAGCAGATTTGGTGGAGGCTGCAATAACACACACCTCCTCAGAAAGGTCAGTGGTACACGGGGCTTGACCCCGCATTCCTCGTGCATCCCTGACCCCCACTGAAGTCAATCAGACCTATTCTGTGGCACCATTAACTTAGAAGATTTATGTGCTTCAGCCAGTGGGAGGAGAGCTTGATTTCATTTCCAGCATAGTTTTTGCTTTCCTTACCCACATTCACGTTAATGATAACAGATGTGAATTCAGCTCAAGTAGCCAGGGAAACAGCTCAAGCTTGACTTTGCTCCCAAGCAGATGTGAACCGCTGGCTTATTATTTAACTAAGTTGTTGACAACTAATGGTCTAACTGGGGGGCAACTGATTTTGGATGACATTTTAAAACTGCAAACTCAGCTCTACAATTTATAACCCCAGTGGTGGTTTATTGCTTTGGCAAAGTGGATTGATCAGTCATAAACATCCGTTGGTTTCCTGTTACCACGAACGATGTTTAATGCTTTGTTATTGATCTTGATCTATCATTTTCTGAAAACATAAGTTTCCTTTAAAAAAAAAAAAAAAAAGCCCCTGCAGCACTGGGTGTTATAAAGGTGTTCTGTAGCATGCACATGCAGTTTAGCTTCAGGAAGTGCTGGTTCTCATCACACCTGGCCTATTTTTGGATAATGCTACGTTGTTATGCAGTTTATTGAGCTGAGCACACTTCATTCCTCCTGCAGCAGGAACAGGAGGTGTTTAGCACTGGATGAGCATAAGCCTGCACTTTTAATCCAGGAATTATTTGGAGACAGTCGAATCTGCCTGAAAGACATGAGACAAGGGTGTGAGCGTGAGAACTGACTGCCATGTGAGAGGTGCAGCGAGGGGCATCCCAGGGCAGCCTGCAGTCTAAATCCCCCTTTTCTGAACCCAGGATGATCCAAAGGCAGTCCTTCTTTCAGCTGACTTCCAATTAAGTCCTTTATTTTAGAAAAGGTGGGATCTTTGGCGCCAGTAAGAGGAGCTAGAGAAGAAATCCTCTGTGTGGTGAAAGACAAGTCACCCAACTTTGCTGCCTGAACCCTTCCCTTCTGCAAAATAAGGACAATAAAACCCGGCTGCTTCAACATGTTGTGAGCATTAATGGATTAAACAGGTCTGATCCTGCATGAATTGAAGGTTGCCAGTAGCCAAGTGTGTTGGACATGGCAACTTTATGTGTTGGTAAATATCCAGTCATTAATTCTTAATTATTATTCTGAATAGTGAGGTTCTCCTAAGTATCTCCCAGGATTCACCCCACAGTCCCTGGGACTGGGCACATAAAAGGAACCAGGACAAATGTAGTCCATCCTTTCTGCCATGTGAAAACAGTCGGCACTTCAAACCTTTGGTTGTGTGAATCATCTTCACCACTCCACACCCACTGTAAAGTCTCTGGCAAAGGACATTGTTGTGTCCCCTGTTTGGGAACATATTCTGGGGAGGTGGCCAGGTCCTTCCTCAGTGCCTCCAGACACAACTGCAGAATATTCGTCTGCCCAGAGCGACCTGCGTGCCTCCCAGCAGGATGCAGACAGGGAGGAAGGGTAGCTGAATGGGCACAAGGCGTCAAGGTTGTGGGTCACACACAGAGTGTGAAGCTTTACACCCTGAAACCCAAAGAAACAACACAAGGAGAACCGAGGTGGCCTATGAATGAACTAACTCTGAGCCAGGGTGAGCTTCGGTTGTGGTGAGTGAAGAAATGTGAAATCTGTGCCTCTGTGCAATATCTTTCCTGGATAAACCTGCTCCAGCAGTGACTCCAGAAAGCTGATTCCCTGGCAGCTTTAGCTTGTGTTGCAGTCAGCTCTGGTGCTTGCTACAGAGCCCAAGATGAGAGCATGCACACCTACCAGAGCAAGGGATTATCCAGAGACATGCTAGATATTCACTGCAACACTAAATTGTATCAGGCTGAAAATGGCGGGCCAACTATTTTTGGGGTGACTAGTATAACTTTCCAAGTTCTGGTGTATTTTAATTTTAAAGTGCTTGGCACCGTTGAGGCAGGATGTTTTGGATTAACAATTATACAACTCAAGTGCAAAAGCAAAAGGGCCTGCTAAAGTAAGTGAGGGCTTTGCTTTGAAGTTTATTGGAAAAACAGCCAAGTCTATAGGATCTAAGGATATAGTCCTGTAAAACTGGTTTAGTGTGGAGAGTGCATGAGAAGAAACAATAAAATCAATGAGGCTTTACAGAGATCTTGGCAAATCTTGTATTATCTTGTTTTAAAATGCACTTTTCTGGGGAAAAGAGAGAACATATACACAATGCTGGGCCCTTTTCTATTTTGGATATGAATTGTAATCCTAGTCATCTTTACATTCAGAAAGATATAGGAGAACTGCCACAAAGAAAGGCAAAAAAGACAGAGAAGAGCAGAGCAACTTTCATGCATAAGCTGTGACCCTTCAGCTTAGAAGTGAGGTGGCTGAAGGCAGTGCAGTAAAGACACATGAAATCCTGAGCAGTGTAGAGAAGGTGAATACAACCCAAAAAGTCAAGGGCACCCAGTCAGACTATCAGGTTTAAAAATAAATTATACGAAAGCACTAATTTTTCACCCAGTGGAATTGTGGAAATCATTGCTAGGGATGATGTGGAGGCCAAAATTATAAATGAGTTCAAAAAGGCATTTTCAAGGAGGCAGAGTCCATGCACAGTTATTAAACATGATGTTCTTCCAGCTTGGTAAATCCCTGGATGACTGCACTTTGGGAGGGTACGTCATGGAAATACTTGACCTATATGTGCCATGCTTCCTTCCCCTGATGCATTGATACTGGTGCGGATAGGACTAGGTGGAGCGTTGTGCTGACTTGGGGTGGTCTCTTTTGGTCTTATTCCACATTTTTGCCCAGAAATGTCTGTGTAGAATGAGAAATGAATGATTGTATGTATTTCAACCTAAAAATATAATGTCCTGATACTAAGTTTTAACTACCTTAGACCAGCCTCAGCTTTACCCAGACATTCAGGATTGATTTCACACCTTAAACAGAAGCAGGACTCCTGTATCTCATTAGCAGTGCCCTCCTTTGCCTCCCAAAAAGACATGCAAAATTAAGATCCATTTTCCAGTACACCCTCTAGAAACATGAGCAATTTCTTCTTTGAAAGAACTAAATGTGATTGTTAGTGCATCTCTGATCTATGACCTATAGTTTATCTGGGATATTTTCAGATGTGCTGCTCCATTCTCCTACTCTCTCCTTGGGTTTTTAGGTCAGGGAGCCCAACTCTGAACACATGCCTATCTCTTTTCTTGAAGATCTGAAACCTTTAATGAGTAGGCCAGATCTTCACCTTGTGCAACTGGCAGAGATCCACTGCCTGCAGGAAAGCTACAGCACTTTATAAAGTATTTCCAAGTACCTACATTCATGGCTCTTTGCATCCACCTCAACCATTTCCTGGAGTTCCTATGTGCAAATGTAGCCAACGTCTGTTACAAAACTGATATTAAACAGCTTTGGGTTAGCGTATTTACCAATGAAAACCTGTTTCTGCATGGCGGAAGCAGGTATCCTTCAAAATTATTTTCTTTTTTCTGCCAGTTATCTTAAATCTCTGGGGTGAGAGATGGCTTTTCTTCAGCTGTTTCAGACATTTGCTCTCTGACCTTTTGAAGTTATACTTCTTTATTTTTCCCAGTGTTATATCCTCCTGGAGCTGGTTCTGATATCTAAGGCACTTGCAAAGTTTTTTTTTTCTCTTTACCTTTACTGACAAAGTCTAGATAGACTGTTGAAACCAAGCCTCTTTGAAGCTAAGGATTTAGCAAGGTTCAAGAAGGAATTGGACATTTTATATTGATAGCAAGTGCAGAGAGAACTATAACTCTAAAGCTAACAAAACTAGAGGCTTGGAAATACTATCAGACGTCATTCTTCAGTGTTTAAGTGTTTAAGTATAAAGATTTAGGATGAAATTGTCCTGGCAGGCAGATTATCCCACAGCTGCATGAATTTTCTCCAAAGCATGGATGATGCTGGCTTACATGTTAAAAAATGTCTTGCATGGATGTACATTAGGTCTGATCCACGGTGTCCCTGTTGACTACTGCCCAATTCACTATTTTAAGCCTCTCTGTAGGAGCTTGTGGAAAATCACAGTGGGACTTTCTTATAATCTGAGACAGACCTCTCTTTTTAAGGAATTGCTTCAAGATTTTGTAGTTGGGATTTTATCTTTTTTTCATCTTTTAAGGTTACTAAAACTCTGTTAGAACAGACACCAGGCAATTTATTATGGTATGATCTCAATAAAAACCCTTTCCTACCTGGAGCTGTAATAGAGCTTGCTGATCTTTTGTAAAAGCCAGTAGAAACTGGTCTGAGATAGTTAAAACTGAGATGCAAATGCTAGAGACTGCTGGTCTGAAATGTGTAGAATAAGTGAAAATGTGAAAGAAACATCAAACAATATTTTTTCAAGTTAGGAAACCTCCTTTCTATCCAGTCCTGCCTTAAAGATGCTCACCCTTATTTTCTCACATTTCAGATGAAATTAAGATTAACAAAGGGTATCACAGAGTCTCCATCACTGCAGATGTAGCAGAAGAGGTCAGACAGATGGACAGCCATTGGGAATGGTCTAGGCAGATGGATTATCTGATTTCTAACCACAGGACTTTCAGTCCTTCGAAAAACTGGGGCCATTGCTTCCATGGAAAAACAATGTCTAATAGAGGTACATTCCTTAAACACATTTATTTATACATATTATAAAAAGTTTAATAAAGAAAGAGGTGTCACAGCAAAAGCAATGGGTGTGGATGACTTGTATTTCTGATATTTTCATGAACTGGCTCTGTAACCCTCAGGGAGATCGGTCTAAATCTCTGTGCCGTACCTCCGCAGTCATCACGTGAGTGACTCCACTGAAGTTTCAGTCCTCCTGGTTCTGTATGGAGATATTTGTTGTGTAAAGGACTCGCTGCCAAGGCATCTAGCACATGCTAAAATGGTTGTTTGGGACTTTTAGCTTAGTAATAGATTCTCTGCTTCTTTGCTAATGCACTGGAATTGCTAACAGCAATTCAGAGACCATCCCAGTATAGGAAGAATTTACTGGGCAAGGAAGGAAAGGGAGGAAGATAGGGACAAACACACATCTAAAAGCTCATAAAATGAGTTATCTTTACAGGGTTTCTCCTTCAAATCCCATTCCACTGTACTGTACCCACTTTCCTGCTGAAGGAGCATTAAGTCTTTGTTTCCCATTTGCAAAAATCTCTCCTGTGGCTTGATTTCATAACAAGCTTTGCTCGGTTTTCTCTTATACTTTTCCTACACTAGCAATAGAAGTTGCTGTAGGTTTTATTTGATTGTAGTTGCATGTTTAGGGGCAGATCCTACATTGGCAAAACCTTGGTATCCATCAGCCAGCTCTGGCGATGCCCAGACAATTGGCCTCTGAGCACCACTGTGGCTCCATCCCATGCTGGGCCTGTGCTGGAGAGGCAGCAGTTCTGCCTTGTACAGATACAGTGGCGGTCTTTGAACATTGACGTGAAATGGCAATTAAAACATGTACTTAAAACAAGGGGTTTCAGCTGGTCATCGGTGCCCCAGGATAAGTGGTGTTTCTGCCACTGTGAGGCAGCCCATGAGCTCTGTCCTGAATGCAGAGGCATCTCTCCTGATGCTCTTCTGCTTCCACAAATTATTTCCTTTTCCAGGAATGAGCGTTTTCTGACGAAAAGGATTTCACTGAGAAATTTCTATAGAGGGAGCATTTCTCCCCCTACTTTCTTTAAAAACTTGGGGAGGTTTTTTTGTTTGTTTTTTTTTTAATGTAGGTAAGAATTCATATCTATATGGCCATCATCACCAGGTCATCTGCATTTTGGACTATGTAAAGGCCTCATTCATCTTTGACTTGAAAAATTAATCTGCTTTCATTAACTGAATTTTGCCCATGCAGAAATTTTTGGTCCTGCAAGACGTGGCTTAAAATTCTGCGGTGTTGTGCCTATTTTCTACCATCTCATACATTACTCCTCGCTAGTCTTTACCTTTATAATAATTATATATTTTTGCCGCAGGGTCTTTGCACTGAATTCTTGCCAGCCCTCTTTCCTCAGCATTAACAGTTTCCTTCTGCAGACTGCTAGAAAATTTCCTGTTCAGGGCTGATGTAAGGCAAAGCCACTACAGGCTTGTGCCCAAGGCCACTGCTCTGGCAATTACACGACTGCATCATCTTTCAGCTCTCATTTATTAGGAAAAACAAGTGTCTAGCTCTTGTGTATGTAAAGAAAGGCTTAAAATTTACTCTGAATGAATTTACTGTCATTAAATCTTGACCTGTTTTTTCATCATTAGGGATAGGCTCGGTCCCAGAGTTGTGGGGCTTAGCATCTCCTCTGGGACATTGCAGGGTATGAGGACCAAAGCTGTCCCATGCCTTGTCAAGCCTGACCGCTGCGTCCCCTCTCCTGTGCCACTCTCTCCCCTTCAGGCGTAACCCCTTCTTTCTTGAGCTTTATTTTAAAATCTCCACCCACTTGCTTTTATCTGAAACATGGACCCTTATGAGGCTTCTCAGGACAAGTTCCATGGGAAATATTTGTCTCACAATGGAGTCCTTTCCCATAGTTTTGGGAGCAGAGGGGCAATTTTTTTCTCATAAAGTGGACTATGCACCATTGTGCATACTGTAAACCTCTGTCAGAGGCCTGAAGAAGGACCGGTTGCCTCCAGCTAACAATACCACTGGGCTAATTGGTAGAAATAATTATCCCAAACGTTGGAAAAACTCAATTAGAAGCAAAACACATTAAAATATTGTTCCCAGATACTCTATCTTCATTATAAGAGACCACCCATGTGAGTCCAGTCCTCCCACTGTTATACAGAGGTGTTATTATTTTTAAAAAGTAGCAAATTTCACACAGGGTAGGGAAGAAGGCTAGGGGAGTCTCTGGGAGAGACACAAATCACTCTGTCATTCTGCACTGAAGAGACAGTGTTAGAGGAGTAACAAGCCATTAGTGAAAGCCAAGTGCCTAGACTTCATTTTTTTTTGTAATGTGTGGTCCAAAGCCATTGTATTAAATGTAAATGGAGAGGGAAATTATATTCCATATACTCCACACCGTATTGTAGTTTCACAGACAGCTGGTTGCAGCACACACAGCCTGAACCACCTCTCTGGCGGTACATGCCATCCTCGCTGAGGTCAGTATTATTTCTTGTCCTGACAAGGATTCTCTGCTCAAAAGACTTTAATTTTTTTTGTCTGCTTCAAGCAACAGCAGGGGGTATGAGCAGGGCATTTTTCTCAAGTGATGAAGTCTGTTCCCACGGCTGTGGGAAGGAAGATGGAGGGAGAGGGAGCAGGAGGCAGGAACAGGCAGAGGAGCGGGATATGCAGAGAGATCCGAAGTTTGGCAGCAAGATTTGGACGAAGGCACTGTAAGTAGGTTTAAACCAGATATGTTGTTTGAGAGCCAGGAGGCAGCTTCCTGCGCAACAGGTCTGCAGTCAGCAGAGAGTTTGCTCTGGCCTGTGCCTGAGATTCAGCTGATGAATTATTTCTCCTATATTCCTAACCTTGCATGCCCATGTGAAAGCAAGGAGGCAGGAAGAAATCCTGCCTCACCCTCCTTTTTTTTTGGGTCAGCAGCATCCGCGGCGCTGGCTGCTCTGTAAATATCACTAGGAGAGATATTTAGGAGCCCTGATGTGCACGGTGTGAGCTAGACAAGAGGCAGGGCTGCTGCCTGCCCTGACCGCTCACCACCGCTAATCATTCATATTATTGTTGTGCCTGGAGGCCCTGGCTGGGATCAGGGCTCCCACTGTGAGCTCTTATCTGCAAAGCTGCAGCCAGATGAAATCCCTGTCCAAATGGTTGACTAGCCCTGGCAGTCCAGGCGTGGGAGAAGGCAAATGTTATTTCCTCTTTAAAGAGGGGGCATTTGTGGCACAGAGGTTTTCCCGGTGTCAGAAGGGACGTTGTGGCACAGCTGGGAGGAACATCTAGGTCACCGCACGCTCGTTTTTGGTTAGTAGGACACCCTGACTTTGTACGCTGGTCTGGTCTTGGTGAGATGGCTGCATCTCTTCATCCCACATAGTTATACTAGGCAGCAGAAACACCTGGAGACGTTACTGGTTCTCACATTGCAGGGGCTGTGGGGATGCTCTGCTCCCAGGAGCCCACTTGCTGTTAAAATCCAGATTCTGGCCTTCAGGAGAAGCATCCGTGTGTGGTAGGGTGGTTGTGTCCTCAGTTCCTGCTGGACTGAGCCAGGAATGGGCAAAAGGATGTTTCTGATCAATGTCTCTTCCCCTGATCTCAGCCTCCAGGTAACTTCAAACACCGGCATCTTTGCCTACAGCTTCCCCTTCCCCTCCCGTACCTCCCCTTCAGACAGGTCTGACAACCAAAGCTGCAAATAGCACTGTCCTTAGGTTGTGGATAACATCTGACCACTCCTCCTTGTTCTCAAGGGTCAGCAAAGTTCCTCATTAGTGAAACACTCCTTTTTTTCTTTTCTTCATGTAACTTGCAACCTCAAAATGCATCTTGCCTGTGGGAACACCAGTCAAACCCCTGGTCAAAAGCCCTGTAGGATAAGGCTGTGGTCATATATTCAGGAATTTGCACATAACTGGAAGTGAAAGAGGTAGCAAAAAGTGTTGGGTTGGGTTTGGGTTGTTTTTTTTGAGATACAAGTGGGAATTTAAGAAGAAAACATTCATTCCTCCTGCTTAAATTTGAACTGGATCCACATTTTGGATTGCCATGTTTGCAGATAGAGTGGCTGTAGTTGTGTAATTGCCTCGCTCTGTGACTAGTAATGATATATTGTTATTGCAGTAAAGAACAGAGGTGTTGAAAGACATTTTACAGCTTAGAAATGGGGAAATTCTTCCCTTCTTTCTCCACACGTATATGCCATAATGTGAGCAAATATGGCAAAGTGCAACTATGTGGCACATGTTGAAACTGAAATCTGCCTGGTCTTCTCCCCTGGGACTGAATTTGACAAGGCCTTACTATTTCAGGAGTGCTAAAACGAAACAGTAATATACTGCTGAGTTTCATCCAAACCCAGTTTTATTATATGAACTACTTTCATCTACTGCCTATGCCTCTTCCCATCCAAATATGGACAGAATAAACAAAGCAAACCCACAAACTTCACTGCTCTGCTCAGAGCACACAGCAGCTATCCAGTACTCTCATGAAAAAATTAAGATATCTCACCTCTGTATAGGAATTTTTATCTACAGTTCTCAGCTCGCTTTATAAAGGAGAGAAAAGCAGTGTCTCTGTTTTACTGATGAGGAAGTAGGATGAATAAGAAGTAAACCCAATTTCTTTGGGAGTTTGAATCTTGACTTCAGGATGGGGAGATATAAGTGGCTATAGGGAGAATATAAAGATATGTATTCAAATATATCAGGTGCTGGAAATCTTTAGTAGACATGGCCCAGCCTCTCACTGTGAAGGTGCTGCAATTTCACCTTTCCCAGCTCTGGGGAGAAAAATGCATCTTCACCCAGAAACTGGGAATTTTGTTTCAGTAAGGCTGGTAGGAATGCCAGTGGTAGATTCAGTAACATCCCCAAGCCTGCTGAATTCAGTGGGAGTCCTTCTAATGGGATCAGGCTTTAGTTGTAAAACAACTTCTAGGTTGTTTTGATGAGAATTGTCAAAAAAGCTCCCAGTTTAGGGATTTCTAGATCTCCTTCTTCTTTCATGACCCTTCTATAGGACAGTTCTCCTGAGACCCAGGTGGACAGCAGCCAGATGAGCTGGTGGCTTTACAGCAAAAGGACAAATATGCTCACAAACAAGTTCCAATAGCGGCTGATAAGTGGTATAAATAAATAAATAAATAGGATGCAACTAACAGTAATATTATGCAGACACGCATTGTAGTCATTTTAGCTGGATGAGCTCATTCAGTACCACGAAGCAAAGTTTTAATTGCCTGGGGGACGTAGTGGGTGCCTTTAAGGGGCAAATGATATTAATGATGTTATTCAGAAAGATTAATGCCATCGTATCACAGAGTCCCCCATGACTCCAAAGAGCACATCTATTAATGAACTTATTTATGATTAAAACATGCTGAGCGAAACAATAGTTAATTGAGCAATGGAAAAAAATACAAGGGAAGATTTTATCTTTTCTGAAAGCAGATTTATACAATTTAGCCTGTGACTAAAATTGTCTTTGAGGTGCGTAGGATCATGTTTGCAATCAGAGAATGTCATCGCCTGTTGGACAGGACACAGGAACTGGCCACTGTGGGCTTCTTGCCATCCCGAATTAACCACTGCACATCTGGCATAGAAAAGCTTCACCACTTTCCTCTATTTTACTGTTGCAATACCTACACCATCTTGTCTGCTTGGACAGGCCCACTGAGGGCTACCGAAGCAAAAAGTCTGAGACAAAACGTACGAATATCAAATGTCTGTGGTTTTCGATAACACCCACAATGTGAAATCCAGGGAGTGGTTAACTGAAGGCAAGTCAGGGTGTTGCAGGGCATTTGCTGAGCATGATAACTTCTTGTGTTCCTGCTCCTGCTCGGTGGCAGGGAGGCAGGGAATGTTGGCCATGCCAAAGAGGGTCTCTGCAGACCCCAAGGTCCTTGCCAGTGTCCCCTTGACAGCAAGCAGAGGAGGAGCCTGCCTGTGGAGGCCCATCAGAAGGGACACACATTTCCACCTGCCCTTGCACTCCTGGAAGAAAGGGCTTGAAGAGTCCCAGGGGCTCTTTGGGTCTGGGTCCATGACGCATTTTTCTTGTACACATGCGGTGTTATGTGTGTAAAGGGTACCGCTGGGAGTTAGTCACGGATTCCCCCGCCATCAGGCAGTTGGAGCTGTGAAGATGTTGGATGGCCTGAGTTTATGCAACCTGCTTTTCTAGGCAAGACCTTTTGCTGGGATCTTTCAACTCTTTTGTATGAGTAACAGCCTGGCAAGATCTCCACTTCAACAAGCTACCTCAAGAAACAGTTGAAGATCTTACCAAAAACTTCTGAAATCTCCAGACCTGTCCTAACCTGCAGCTTCTCAAGTGGTTTCTATTATTTCAAGAGCCATGTGGTGGTACTGAAAGTTTCTTTCACTTCCTGAGGCATAATTCCCAAAAGTCATCAGAGACAACAACTTGATCAAAGCATGGCTCTGGCCCTCTGGTCTCTGGGAACCTGCTGCAGGAGTATGCTGCCCTCTGCCTTGCCCAGCCCCAGGGCCAGAGGTGGGATGTCCACATCTCGGGGTGTCCATCCCTGAAAGGGGAACGGTGTTCCTTGGGAGTGGAGCAGGGATGCTGGTGTCTGAGCCTCTTGCTCAGCTCTGTCCCTGGCTGTCTGCCATGCTTTCAGCTGGAGGTCGCCCCTTCTCCATGCCCTCAGCTGGATGAATCCTCTACCCACATCTTAGCTGCTTTGGTGTAAACTCCTCCGTCTTTGCTCGAGCACTCAGAGCTTTTGGGCCGGCAGAATGCACCCTGTTCTCCTTTATGAGCAAACAGCTGCAGTTCATTTTCTACTTCGTGTCCTCTTTCCCCTTATGGGCCACACTGCACATGACTTTTCCTTTAAAAAGGAGCCCCTGCATGCACGTATCCCTCCCTCTGTCCTCTGTACATGCCAAACTCCACATGCGCTCGGTGTGCTTGCCGAGCCCTGCCTTGGCACCGCAGTGGGGCTCCTCGTTCTGGGGCAGCCGGTGTGATCTCACCCTGGACACAGGCATTTTCCTCCTGCTGGAAAAAGAACGTTTGGGCTATTAGCAGAAAGGAAGCTCACAGTGTCATGCAAGTTTATATCAAACAATTGTTGTACCAAAGGAGCTGGAAAAACAATTTTTTTAAGCACCACTGTATCATTTCCCATTTTTTTTAAACAAAAGCTCAAACATTTCAGCTATAAAAAAGTGGACAGTGTATTAACTCTTTGTGTTGCTTACATACAAACAAAAAATATCTGGAGTTTTAAGCCCAGAATGCTGTACCTTTAGTCCTTCATGCTGGATCCTTATCTTAAAGTTGTGATCCAAAATAAGCTCTAATAAAAATTATGCACCAGCCAAGGCAGGAAATACAATACTCGCCCTACCCTTTCTATCTTGTTCCCCATGATTACAGACCTATTGAGTGTGCTGTAAGGAAACACACAATAGAATGAGATCAAATAATAAATGGAAGCAATACATCAGCCATATACTCTTTAGCCCAAAACAACTTTCACCTCCAATGTCAGTCCATAAGGCCATGAACAGAACAGCACGTATTACCCTTTATGGGTACTAAGCGTATTACAGGTAAAGGAAAAAATGTCAGTTGATTCTGCTGGTGATCATATAACAGAGTTTCCCAAAGGAAACGTAAAGCTGAAAAGATGTGTGGATTCAAGTTAGGTATCGTAACATTGACTTTTATTTAGTATTTTTTTTCAGAAGATGGGTATTTTATTGATCTCTGTGGACTTTTTTTAATTGGGGATGTGAAAAGCTGCAGTACCCTGAACCGAGTGTGTTTTCTCATCTCTGGGGACACTTAAGTCTCTACCAAGTATTTGCCCAGATTCTCTCAGAATTGGAGAGAAGCAAAACATCCTCCCATGTTTTTCATCCTGACTAAGCTTTGATGAACTTAGTTTACAGAAGTCTGTGCTCTCTAATGGTCCCCAAACTACAAGAATTGTTCTACCTTACTACAAAAAATCCGGGTTAACCCAAAATTATGAGATGAAAGACTAGTGATTTTATCATTGGTTTATTTGCTGTAATATAGTGACATGTTATCTGTTGTTCATAAAACTTAATGAGGAACTCAATTACATGGTGTAAACAAAGTTACCTGATATTATGATGTTAAACAAATTATGTCTTACAGTGAATTTTTTTATGTTGACTCAAAAAAGTTACAGAAGGCTGTCTCTGTTTGTAAAGCTGCAGTACTGTAATGAAACTTTAGCATTCACAATACAGTTTTACTGCTAATACCTTATTAGATTTTGCAGTCTAAAGGTTGATACTATAGACAGGGTGAAACATCATTTTGTCTGTAGAAGGTTTAGCAAAGGCTAAATATCCTTAAATTGCACTCATAGCAGTATAAATGTTTTGAGTTCTTTTGCAATCACAGTTTTGTTAAGCAGCAGAATTACTTTTGTTGAACTTGTAAACTTTCCAGTACAAACTTGCTTTTGTTGACAGTATGTTTTTTGTAGCGTTTTCAAGATAAAAACCTATTTTGATGATCAGAAGAACCTGGCACCTACTTATAAGAAAAATAGGAACAAATGTTGACATTATATTTTGTTCTGTTGTGGTAGGCACTTGCAGAGGATGAAGTCCATTAATGCATTGGAGCTGATGAGACATAATGTTAATAAGAATGATGTAAATACATAAGTAGATAATTGTCTGGAGTTAAGAGTTTTAAGCAATTATCTGTATTTATTGACTGGTCCATAAGCATCTGGGTGTACAGCTTCATGAGCATTACCAGCTAGAAGAGATGAAAAGCTGCTGAGCAACTGCGACACAGGGGACTACGGGAAGCTGTGAACTGGGCACTCAGCCTGGGCTGCCAAAGGGGTGTTTCAGTGAGCTCTGGCTTTAAATTAGGGCTGGGGTTGCAAGGGGAGGACCTGGTTGACTTGATTTCCAGTCGTGCCCTTACTCTGAAACTTCACGAACCAAAACTATTGCTATCACCCTCTTTTAGCAAAAGCCATCTCAGTGTGGCTTCTTTGCAAAGGGGATGTGGAGGCAGCCGCTGGGCCATGTAACAGTTGGTAGCCCTTTGCTGTGTATGTTGGAGAGGATGAACTAAATGCTCACAGCCTGTGTGCAGGAGGAGAAAATGACAGTAATGCATGTAGAAAAAAAAAAGGAGGCAAGCAGGAAACAAATGAAAAAAATCCATGAGAAAATGGATTTTGTGGTGTATTTAACCATGGCTGGGAGGGGGTGCCTATGAAATGAGAAAGTTTGCTTGCCTGCCTGTAGGGTTTATTTGTTTTTTAAAGTTTCCCTTAAAAAGAGCAGGAAAAATCGAGCAAAAAAGTCAAGTTTCTCATCAGCTGGTGACTCAGACAGCTCAAGCTGCGACGAGCTCTGCAATTTCTCACTAAGCAGCATGTGGTTCTCTCAGCCTTGGTGCAGAGACCCCCTTGAAAAGCCCATTTGGATGAGCTAAAATTTATGCTGGTGTCTAAAGCTAGGCAAGCAGATGGATTTTTATTGGAAGAAGAATGTCCTGAATGAAAGCAGGATTAGCTTTGTGGAAAATCACCTGTGCTAAATACTAGTTTGGGCCAGTGACTGATTTAGTGGTAGTGGATGGAAGAAGCCAGACATCTGTTTCCCTCGATCCTTTTTAAATGTTTCCCTCATCCTTTCATAGCGCCAAGCCTACAAGTATTTCAAGATCAAAGCGTTCAGCTTCCTGAGCATTTCCTATATTTAGCGAATACCTGAATGGAGCAATGACCTTTCTCAATAAGAGATGAGTTAGCAACTGAACTGTGATTCCTACACGTGTGCACAGCTTTCTTCCCTGTACCCAGCCTGGTCATGAGTGCCACAGTTACACGTCCCCGTAGTGTCAAGCTCATCTGGTATAAGGTCTCACATCTGTCGATCAAGGATGGGCAGCACTAGGATCTCCTTTACTAAAGATGCCATTGATCTGGGATGTGTAAGCTTACAGGAGGGCAAGGCTTGGGTTTCCATCCCATGTAAATTGCCAAAATTTTGACAATTTTTTACTTTAATTCCTCCTTTAGCATTTAATACAGACCACCTGAAATCTTCTACTTCGATCATTTCCAAGCATTTGTGAGTCAAGATACTATTAATTTGCTATATATATTTTATAGCTACACATTGTAGAATACATATGCATGTATCAATATGCACTGATTTTTTTCTTTCACTGAAAAGGTTAAAATGGGGCATTCTGACAATCCTGAATCTGAAATACTTTCCAAAACATATTTTTCCAGTTTCTGGAGAATTTCCCACCAGTTCCATAATGAAGCCATTCAAAATAGACTAAACAGGCAAAGTATTTGAATGACAATATTCCAAATGGCAGACACTTCAGAGAGAGGCATTGGTACATGCTATGTGTTTTTTGACACATCTAGGTTCTTCAGTACAGTATGTATTAAAAAACATTTCTCTTTTTTCCAGGATACTCTTTGAGGAGGGTGTGCTCCTTGGAACAAACTTGCTATCCAAATGCACTCAGGATAAGGAGTACTGCAGTTGAACAAGCTGTATAATTGACCTTTTGTTAATTATTGGCAATATACCATGCATTTCTTAATTGTTATGTTATGTTATGTTGTGTTATGTTATGGGTTGTGGATTTTTTTCTAACTTTATTTTCTATTGCTAAGACTTTGATTATTTTTTTAAAGAACAAGAAAGTTTAAGGTATATGTACCCATGTGCAGCTTCTAGGAGAGCTTAGATAGATTGAAAACACATTTCCAAGAGCTGACTGAATTGGATAATTTTTGTTTTCCAGATTTTTTCTCTCTTTTCCCTGTCTCATCCATACTGACATGACTGTCATTTTAGTTACATAATATTGCACTTGTTCAAATTGCATTTCCCTATTGCTGGTGGAATAGCAGTTCTCCCATCAAGATGCATGTAAGTGTATACAGTTGTGGGTGGGGGAAGGAATTTAATATATTTTTATGCAGAACTCATCTATACTCCAAAAATGAGCCAATTTCCATGTGGAAACAGATTTGGCCTCCTTTAAAAACTGGCTGACTTCCCTGGAAAATGCATCCATTTTGGCCAACAAATTTTTAAACTAACAGAACTTTCTTTTCAAACATTTTGAACCCAAAATGGAGTACAGAAAACTTTTCAGGATGAGTTTGTTTGCTGTTTTGTACTTCTTCAGTTGTCACCCAGCTATGAAATTGGCTTGGTGTCATGGTGAGCAGCTTCAGTCTTTCCAGAAGTGCAAAACAGCAACTACAGCCACAAGCAATTGAAAACCCAAGTTTATCCTCTCATCCGGAGCATGGGATCACCCACAGCATAGAGCTCCCTGGTGCCATGCTGGGATATTCATTCTGCATTCATGAAGAGGGATGGCGAGCCCAAGCCAATCCCAAAAACCAGCCTAGACCCAATCCTACCTCAGAGTCTGAAACATCATGATAAACCATCCAGATACAATGAAAAACAGAGAAAAATGTATCCTTTTACTGCTGTTGTGAAGCTGTGTGAGTAAATTCCTGGGCACCACGCTAAGGCTTTACTGTAGAGTTTGGCTTGTGCCAAGGACAGATGTTGATACGTGGCTGTAGGCTTGCTGAGTGCCTTGCCTTTGCCTCTAGAAATGCCCAGCCTGGTGGGGGATGAATACAGCTTTGCACTGTGTCCTCCGGGTTCTAACAAACAAATGATGTAGGAGCAGCAGTAAGAAAAAGGGCTTTTCTTCCCTTTGAGAAAGGCTATTCTGTCAGTGGAGGGTGGGGCAATATATAGCCTAATACCTGACATATGTCTTATTTTTTAAATCATGAACTATCTTTCATTCTGGCCTCTCTATCATCCCAGTCCTATTAAATGGCTTTTGGTGTCTGGCATCTATTTTGCCCATCCCAACCAGCATGTATTGGGCTCTGCTGTCAGAGCATGGTGAGGTCCCTACAAGGTACCAAGCTGGAGGATGCTGTCACAGGAGCCCCACGTTCTGGCACCAGTGCCCCATCCCTGTCAGCTGGCCCACTGCAGCTCTCCCCTGCTGTCACCCACTGCTCCACGTGTGTCACCTGCCAACAGAGAGGACACAGTGAGGTCCTCTGAGTCCCACACCCAGCTAAAGTCTGTAGCTTTACTCCCCCTTGAGCTGCTCTTGGGCTGATGATGACAGCAATGAGGTTCAAGTGGTTTGCTGTAGGTCACACAGCAAGTGAGTGGGAGAACCTGCTTTACGGCAGGTTCCTCTCAGCTTTAAAGCACGCTGTTCAAAACCCACTCACTAGCTGCTTGAATAGGTAAAGAAAATACTCTTTGAGGATTTCTACCTTCATGGTGGGTTTTAACAGGCAATCATATCTTTCCCTTTTGAAAACTTATGTTAAAAACTCCAACATCATTTCTTTTCTTGCCAATGTCAGTGTAATAGAAGAATATTGTCATTTGGGTTGCTAATGTGCTATTTTGTGTTGTCATAGCAATAACATATGATTATTCTGTTCAATTTTTATTTAGGAATTGTCTTTAACCTTCAGATTTAAACTGAATTAACCAATTTTCTCAAGCGATTGGTGTCATACTCTGGACAGGAAGATACTTAAATGGAAAAAACCAGCCAGTTCAGGTACTCTTTCATCTTTCTGATAATTTTATGTCTCTTCTTGACTGTACTGTCCTTAATAGAGACATCCTGAAGCCGGTTCAGCTAATCCATATATTTATGCAACAGTCAGGAGCTGCCATATGGTGACATTCTCCTCTGAGCCTGTTCCCGACTCCTGGCTGGGTCTATTCCTGGATTTACTGAGAACCCTCTGAGAATAACAGCTGGGTGTAAAATGATAGCCTGAGGGTGCTGTCCAACACACACTTCAGATTTTGGATTATTTATATTTTTAGGCAGATAGTGATAAAGTGGAGCTCACTCTCCTTATGGTTTCTGATTATAGAAAGCAGGTTTTTGTACAGGCCCCCCAAATGCTCTGTGACTGAGGGAGTGCGGCAGCTTCCTGGGGGAATGTGGTCTTGGTATAGGCACGTCTACAAAATGAACCCACTGAAACACATAATTGTGGACTTAAGGAGGTGGTTGTCTTTGGTGCTGGTTACTATTGTAAATACTGAGGCTGCTGGAAAGCCCTGAAGTCTTTAGTGGTGGATTGAACTTTTTGACTTATCCAAGGGGAATTCCTGGAGAAGATGGTGGAAGTGATCTCCCTGACCTCAATTCTTCACTGTGAGGGTGGTGAGGCACTGGAACGGGTTGCTCAGAGAGGATGTGGATGTCCCATCCCTGGAAGAGTTCCAGGCCAGGTTGGATGGGGCTTTGAGCAACCTGGTCTAGTGGAAGGTGTCCCTGCCCATGGCAAGGGGGGTTGGAACTAGATGACCTTTAAGGTCCCTTCCAACCTAAACCATTCTATGATTCTATGAATTACACCAGATTGGGCTCCTCAGGTTTATTGATGTGCACTTCTGGTCTGTTGTATTGGTTCCATGGCCATTTCTTCATGTGCACAGAGCAGCAAAGTATAAACTAATTCACTTTATGTTTGGCTGCACCTGGCAACCACTTATTTCCAGACCTTCTTAGAGCTGCTTGTGTCACTTCCCTTCAGCACATGCTGTTCAGGACTATGGCCAAAGGAAGTTGAAGTCTTCCCCAGTGCAGATTTTCCCTCTCAGTCTGCATTAAGTCTACATTTTCTGGGAAGTGAACTGGTTTACAGTTCACTCTAGATGCAACTCAGCCTCAGAGGTTTGTTGCTACTCTGTGTGCATTTCCACAACATGTCCAGCCTCTGCTGGAGGTCCACAGCACGTAGGAACCAACAGTCCCAAATGTTTGTCTTTGGTCTGGGAAAAGGTTGCCTGAGTGGGAGGAGTTACTTGCAACTTACTCTGCAAAAGGCTTCAAATAACCCCAAATTACTGATCTTCGGAAAACTTTTAAAGGACCCTACAATTTAGGCCAGTCTTTTTAAGTGGATGGGCAGTGTGGGGTGTGAGGGCATGAAGTAATGAGAAAGAGGAAGAATCAGGTTTTACAGATAGCATAGTAGTTTAGCCTAGATGATAGGTCACCACAAATTACTTGGTGCTCAGTGGCCAAACAGCTCACACCTCTTCTGTGAGGATGCAAACTGCCATGGGGCACTTGGGATGAGGTGGTGCTACCGGGGCTGGGTTTCTGCCCCCTGATGAATGTGTGCCTGGCACAGTGACCATCACTTGATGGGCTTCGTTTTAGTTATACACTAGCCCCATTTCAGTCCAGGACCTTCTCACACTTGCAATTGTTTTCAAGATTGAAGCTGTAGGCACCACCCATAAATGATTCACATTTCTAGAAGCAATTGTTCCCATAAAAGAATGAGTTATATTTTGTACATAGGAGTGAATGACCCTATGGAGAGTAGAATATTTTCCTAGCCAGCTTATTTCTATGCCGGAAAACACTACCCTAAGATTAACTCATCCAAGGATTTCCAGATACAACTTCCAATTGACTTTAAAAGTAAGATGGATTTTCCAGGCAGACAGAGGCCAAAGGATATTTTTACCTGACTAGTCATTGGTAACAGAGAGATGTGCATGAACTGGTTAGAAAATAGCCTTTGGTATGTCACAATAGGACCTAGTAGTTCAGTTCTGTGCTCTACCATTAGTGGAAATAAATGCCTGAAGTTCAATAACATCTACTGCCATTTCCCTTTCTTAGTGCAGAGGGCAAAAAGAGAGAGTTTAAAAAAAAAGAGCCAGTTTCAAACACAGTTGCATGCAGACCTTTGAAGATTTATGCTGGAAAGTGTTTTGACATTTATAAGGCACATTTAATCACCACAGGTGGTGTAGGGTAGATAGATACTTTACTGCTGACGCTGAGAAATTGCAGGAAATATTTCAATGTGGTCATGGTATAATGGGAGGTGTTGGTATCTCTTGAGGCTATGCAGTACAGTTAGTAGTTCATGGACATATTCCTGGTATTATTCATAGAACAGAGACAGGGGTTTGAGCTCGGTATTTTATTTTAGCTCTCTGTCCCCATCGCCTCCTGGTATCCAACTGCTGCCTTGACTTCGATGTTGCCTCCTGTCCCTTCAAATAACACAGCCATAAGGGAGTGCAATTCAGGGCCAGATGGAGCACCTGGATAATATGGTGATCCAGGTTCTCTGGGATTCTCTGGGAACATATGATGAATATGTTCCCAGAGAATGTTACACTTTATACCTTATTCACCTATATGACCCAGAAATGATGCTTTCTACATATGTAAATGAGCAAACAGAATAAAAACCAGCAGCATGCAGTTGGTTCAGATCCTGTGAATGGGTTCAATCTTAAGGTCCTAACTTTCAGGAAGGGATTGAGCCCAGCCCCTGTCTGTCTTCCCTTAAACCACTGAATTATACCACTTCAAGATGGTTTCTGAATAAAGATTCATTGCTGGTCTGTCCTTCAGTGATGCAGTGACCAGAGAAAAAAACAATTCAAAATGTAATTTAAAAAATTTGTTTCATGTTTTAGGTAACCTCGTACAAACCCAGAAAACACTAAACATCTTGAATAACTAATGCCTGCCCATACTTGGAATGAAATAGGCACCTTCTCCATATGGGGAGAGGGGGTCCAAGGGGGATGAAGTCCAAGGTCCACCCAAGGGTCCAGTCAGGAGCCAAAGGAACCGGGACTAGAGGCAGGACTACCTACTGCATAAGTGAGGCTGGTACTGATGGCCTGGGGCTGAGCTGAAATGGGTCCTGGACCATGGGCAAGGGTGTGTGTGGAGGTCTCAGGGGAAGCTGGGCAGGGACATTCACGCCTACTGATGTCCTCAGGGCCTGGACGCTTTATGCTATTTCCTTTACATTTCTTAAATTATCTTCACAGGACTAAAGGACAGGGAGCAGCAGCTTGGCAAGGTAAGTGGGAATGTGCATTCAGAAGTGTCAGCTTGTTAAAGACTTCTCTGAGCTTAGCAGCCCTTGAAGGGGGGGTGAACCAAGGAATAGAAATTATTGAACCGAGCCAGTGTTCGAAGAGCTCTCTGCTATGCATAGCTGTTTATGGGCCTCAAGTAGCCTTAAAGATAGTAACCTGTAAGTTCTGTAATTGATTTCAGCAAGAGTAAGGTTAAGGCTCTATGTTTAGAGACTCCTGTTAGGAAAAAGATTTTGCAATTCCCTTTGAAAACAGCAGCTTGGTGTGATGAGGACTTTCATCATTGCTGGATGTTTATTCAGAACAAGAACAACAGTTACTTACTATATGAGTATGGCTGACCACATAAGAGGGTCTGTCCCTAGCTGTTTCATGGCTAAAATCCAAATATAGCTTCATCCCATATATATGCCCATATAAACACAGGCACCTTGCTAACATGTGGGAGTTAGGAATGAATTTGCCATAGGCTCTTTTTGTAATAAATGGAGGTAGAGACAAATCTATGACTCAGATCTTGGTGAGCTGAACTAATATCTGGAGGGAGAAGGCGGCTTTGCTTTGCTCAGACTACTACTTTTTATGGGGACAGGCAGACTGACATCTATGTATTTCCTACACCTAAACCAAGATGAATTCAGGCTAGAGACCTGGTTCTTTTTGTCTTCCTTCCTCACCTAGAACTGCAGCAACTGGCTCTCCTGATGCAACTGCATCAACAGCACTGATGGGAGAACACTGATCCGGGAGAAATGTGAGCCGTGGGTGGGAGATACAAGCCAGATACACCCTATAGTTGGTGTAAGTGTAGGTGTTCAGCCTAGACAAAAATGTAGAAGTGTGTCTGTGCTGCCTTTGGATATAGGGCCCTCGTGGGGAGTCCTAAGTGAAATACCATCTACCTTTGCTCAGAGACTAAGTCCATTACTACACTTTGACAATAATGAGACAAAAATATTCTTCCTCCCCAAAAGGTGTGTTTTGTTTTCTGACAGTTAAAGCAGTGAAGCAAATTTCCCAATTGGCAGCAAAACGAGATGCTGTAATTTCCAAAGTGTTTGGGCAGTTTGAAGAGCTTGGCAGACAGTGGAAACTTTTCCAAGAGCTGGAGGCCAGAAAGTTGCTTGGCTGCGTAAAAGTCTTCCCCTGCATCCCCACGTGCCCCCCAGAACTGACCTTGCACCCAGGAAAGCTGGTGGAGGTCTGGCCCTTGTCCTCTTGGGGAAAAATAGCAGCCAGAAGTGGAAAAACACCTGCATTGAGCCCAGCCAGCCAGAGTTGCCAGTCTGAATGAGTCCAGTTAGGAATGAGAAGCCCCAACTGACACCCTGTGCTGCCAGTAATATTTCTTTTCAGTCAGACTCTTCATATGAACTGCATTGGGTCTACTAATTTTCATCAACATGTTGTGTAGGTGCTTACTTTGCTGTGCATTTCTGTGAATGAAAAAAACTGCATTGCATCTATCCATTTCCATCAGCGTGCTGTCTGGGTACTTACATTGATACACAGTACTGTGAATGAAATCTCAGCAGAACGCTGATTCTAGCATCCCTGAATATGGCACTGCTTGTAACTCGTATCCGAACTTAGTCCCAGTCTAGACCTGTCACATCACCTTTGCCTTGAATAAAAACACAGATCCAAGCACTTTTTGTTCTTCTGGTGTTGGATTTCTCGACCCAGGTTTCTGAGCTTAAGAGTTTCTTTTTCTTTCACTCTTTCTCTTCTTGCTTTCTTTTTTCTTTTCTCTCTGAGTTACATGGGGTTTATTTCTCATTTATTAACTTACAGATGAGAAGCAAAGGCAATCTCTGCTGATTAGTTACATGCCCTCCTTATTATGTACTTGGTTTTCAATCTTTTTAGTCTAGCTTTGCCATAGTATCCTTGATATTGTTCAGAAAAGGTAATCAAATAAATCAAGTCACATAGCCAAAAACTTTCTAATACATTTACTAGCAAATATTTTCCTACTGTTATGACTGGTATGAGTAATGGTAGTATTACTGTTTTTGTTATTGGTTGTCTGAAATCAGCACTGATTTTACAAAGGGTGTTACTGATAGGTAATCTGTGAACCTGAAACCAGCCTTCATCTATCTGATCTTCTTCAGCACTGATAGGTTGTTGAGGCTATCTCTGGGCTGGCATGTAGTTGGAAAGTGAGTAATTATCTAATCGCAGTTGGTCCATTTTTGGTCGGAGTTGCATCTTGTACTGTAAACAAAGCCATACTTTCAAGCAGAGGAATCTGTAGTCTACCAAATGGCCATGAGGAACACTTACATGCAAAACCTAGAAGCAAAAATGGGTCTCAGCGGCCTGTATTTCACTAGGAAGGGATCTGCTGGGTCACTTCTGCCACTGTTCTCTTCTGAGTGCCACCGGGAGCTGTGGTGTGCTTTGCCACAGCGTAGTTGCTGGCAAAGGTTTGGCATGCAGTGGCATGCAGATGTGTGATCATTTGTCTTCTCATTGTAAGAGATCACATCACCTGGATCAACATAGTTCATTTGAAGTCAATTGATTAGAAGTCAATGAAGCTGCACAGATTTCTGTCAACTGAAGATATGGCAAGTAGTTTCTTCTGCCAACTGGGAGCAAATGCAACTACCTTATACTCATGCTGGGCTTCCCAGTGTGGAAGTTGTTGAAAACCTCACTGCTCCCTTCAGTTCAGCATGATATTTCTGTTCCCTTGCGCATAGTGTGCTACAAAAGTATCTGCTGCCTGAGCAAATGTGAGTAATCCAGTACTCATGTAGGACCCTTGGAGAGATTCAGACTAGATTACGGCTTGCAAACGTGAAAAAATGAATCATGAAATAGCACAGCCTTTATTTGGTAATTAATCAGTAGACAAAGTGCCTCAAGGAAAGAAATCAACCAGACTATGTGTGTACACGTATATGCACATGTCTTTTTCTCTCTCATTATACATATGTGCAGTTATTTTAGTCACATAAGCCATATATACAGCTAAATTTATCTTTCTATGAGTCTGATTTGCTCCCTGAGCAGACAGAAGGTCTCAGATTGTGGAGGACTGTGGAACATCTGCAACCTCATTTCCTCGGTGCTTTGCCAGGTGCCCTGGGTTAAACAGACCCAGCCCAGAGGCTGCTTTTGGTACCAGAGGAAAAGCGGGTCCCAGACACCTAAAAGCTGCGGTGAAGCAGAACATTTCCAGAACCACTTCCTCAGCAAGGCTTTTTTGGGACTCCGTAAGAGGGTGACAGCATTGGTCCTAATGTTGTCAGCCTTTCCCAGAGGAGAACCCACACACAGGGTGTGAAACACCAGCCATGGACTGTCCAAAGGAGCACAATGGTATGGCAAACCTTGGGTTACTTTAATGTAACCCCATTAATGTAATCTTTACAGAAAGGCAGGACTACACAGAAAATATTTGTTGGTGGAATGGTACTGGTCCCACTGTTAAGGCATGCACTATCACATTTTGCAAGGATTTTAAAAATCTGTGAAATGGGTATTGATAAATAAACAAAAATTACTGGAAAAGCATGCTAAAAATCCTGAAAGACTTAGGTTTTGTTTGTGCTTAGCCAATCAGTCTTTATGATCAGATCACAGAACTGGGCAATGTGTTTTTAATATCCAACAGAATTGTTGATATATTTCTTTGACATTGTCCTGAGGACCAGGTTGAGGATACCAGTTTCCACTGGGATTCCACTGGGATCACTGAGAGTTACGGGCACGCAGTAGTCAGTGGATTTTATGGAGTATAAGAACCATCTCACGCTGACAGCTCCCCAAAAGCTGTTGTCAGTGGGGGATTACTGAATAGGAGTGTTTCTGGAAGTAAGACATAGCAATAGGAACCATGTGAGTGTATGTCAGGATTTTTATGAGTGAAATGGAAAAAAAAAATAAATTGTTGATAAGATTTGGGGAAAAATCTGAAATTGATAGTGTATCCAGGAATGAGAACAGGATGGTCAATCAGAAATGTCTTGATAAAATATATCGTAATGCAGCTGAATGCAGTACATACAGGAACAAAGAGAGCAAAAATTAATTCAGAATTATCCAGGGGCCATTGTGGAAAAACTAATCAGCCTGAGTTCTGCTGTCATGGTTTATCCAAGGGGTTGGTATGGACCAAGAAATGCTTTGAGTTTAGTATGGAGATAATTTGACCTAAACAATGAAAAGCCATACTCAGTTTCAGTGCCTGTAATTGACAGAAATACCATTACACTGATTTGAGGATTAAAACAAATGCCTTCACAGGCAAAACATTTGGGACTTCTACGTGTTCAGCCACCCCAAAGGAAGTGAAGTAGTTGAATTGGTCACAACATCTACATACCTCCACATGGAGAAAGTACCAGCTTTTAAAGCATTCTTTCAGCTTTTGGAGAACATTATAATGAGGGTCTAAGTGCTGAAGCCAGACAGTTTCAAGCTGACAATGGAGCATGAGTTTTAAAAGTGTTTATCATTAACCTTTGGGGAAAAAAAACTGGCAAGAGAAACAGCCATTTCTCCATCTCATATTGTCTTCAGATCAAGATTGGTGGCCTTTCTAGAGAGAGTAATGTAATTTAGTATTGCACAAGTGAAAATTCTTATCCCAGTATCAGATAACTGGGAGAAACATAGTGCCCTGTGAGAAAAGAAAAGTTACGCAAGTTGATTTAAAAGCCCTTTTTTTCCTTAAAAACCTATGAGCAAAATTGCACATTGGGCTACTTCAGGTTGAACTGTTTAAGCTCTCTGAATATTTTGGGCTAACAAGTTTTCCCAAATTGCATCAACTAGACAGTGACAAAGACTGTGAAGGAATCCAAGGGCACATCTACATCTTCAGGTACAAGCAGATGTCTATGAAATGTTGGTGTCTGGCTTTCCAGAGCACAGAGAGCGCAATGGAACTAGAAACTCTGCACCTACCCATCAGATGCATTGTAGGTATCCTGGTTCCCCACATCCCCAGAGTAATCACTAGCAATATCCAGTGTAAACTGCTAGTCAAGCCACTACTAATCAAATGTAATTAGGGTAACCCATTAATCAAGCTCCAGATTTCACAGAACTTGGAAGAGATGTGAGAGGTTACAGAGTAGCCTTCATGAGGGCTATAAAGTTGAATCCAATAGAAAATTAATGTACATATATTCATCTTCTATCTGTCTTGTTCCTGATTGGACTATTATTTCAGTCTAATTTTCCATTCCAGTTTCAAAATAGATTATTTGCATGTAATGTTTTGAGCACTGCATTTTGCAAGCTTATAAGAAGACAGTCTCCCTATTGCAAAGAGCATTTTCTGTGTCATCGGTGAAGGGTTCAGACAACTTGTTTATTTTAGATGTCTGGCTCAAGTCAAAGGTGACCTCTCACTGCTTTCAAGCAGGATCCATCTTCTGGCTGACCAGTCAGCCTGGGATGGCCGGCAAAGCATGTGCTTCTCCTGGCTCAGCAACAAGTAAAACAATACCAAGATATTGCAGAAGGTGCAGGGACACAGGAGATCAGAGATGGAGTGACGGTGCTGGAGGTATCCTGAGGGATACATTCTCTGCAGTGAGGGGAGGTGGGAGCAAGATGAGGGACGTGGTGGAGCTGCTGGTTTTGGAGTGGGACGGTTGTACGGGACAAGGCAGACATAACGGTAATATCTGCTGTGCACTGAGATCAGGCTGAGGCTGCAAGGTAATGCTTCAAATGACAGCAGTGAGTATTTAGCACCTTCCCTTGCCGAGGCCCTCGCTGCTGATCCTTGAATATCTTTTCTACCCAGCCAAGTCAGCTTGTGCTTGGGAGAGATTTAATATCAAACGCAGTGTGAAATTCAATCTCTCCTGTTAGATGAGCTCTGACAATGAAGCTGCCATGTGCTTGGTGGGTCATGTCAGCATTAATTTACTGCCCCTGGGTGCTGTGGAAATGTCTCAAGACTGTCACACTCCCACACTGCTGAGCTCTTGGCTTGTACACAGTGACCAGGCAGAAGGTAATCACAGAGATGGGGCCTTTAAGAGGGGAAAAAAAGAATTTAGAAGCTTACACAGACACCCTCCAGTATTATTAGACCTGTTTAAATTTATGTGGACAGGAACATTGCTAACACAGAAAGCCACCAAATGACAAAAATCAGAGCTGGTGAAAGAGGAATGCATGGGACATTCAAGGAAAAAAGGAGGGAGGGAAGAGGCGTGATCTTTAATTTATAATCAGGGGAGACTGAGAGTTTAAAAAGTGTCAGATGACCCCTCCTCAAGTGTCAAATCCACTTAGACAGCAACGGAAGAGATTAACTTCTTTTGCGATATGCAAAACTTTAATGTTTTTTGGTGAGAATAATAATAAAAAAGGGAAATAATCAATAGCATCTTTCAGCTGAGCCAGCTTCAATGTCTTTCTCATGCCCTAACCCAGGTGTTATTGCTGCTGTTTGATTCAGGCTGCTCTTCCCACAGTGTACAGAATTACAGCACATCATATGAATTAATTCTGGAATTTTAGTTCTATTTCCCACTGCACATTTTTTTCATGTATTTCAAACAGTGCAAGCAAAGAGACATTATTTTACTTGTAGAAACTGAGCATAAAGAAATCAGAACTGAAATAGCCAGACACCCTCATTAAAGATAAAATTTAGATACTGTATGGTGCAGTTTAGTAGGCAGACTGTGCAGAGTTAAACTCTCAGACTGTGTAAGCTCAAGGGCCCAAGTGGATTTGCCTGTCCCCATACTGCCCCTCTCTGCAATTCAGAGATACCTTGTTTTGTGCCCAGTTCTTTGGCACTGCATTAAAGTCTATGTACTCCTTTATCACAGATTAGTGGTCTGAATGGGAAGTCAGGTTTAAATAGTTTAAAGACAGGGGAAATCTTTCTTTCTAAATAAATACCACAAAGGCCAAATACTCATTAAAATACTGTTTGTATAGGAAAGGAGCCAGTAAAATCATGCATAAAGGTGATGAGCCACACTGTAAGCTTATTGAGGTGTTTGACCTAGACCCCTCTAATGTAGCTTGTGGAGGCTACCTCAGCAACAGACAGCAGGACCTTCTTCAGCAATATTAGTTTGGGGAATGAAACCATGTTTTTTGTGGTGGATGTCCCAGATGGGTCTGCCAGGAATCCAGCTTTCGTCCTCTACTGTTAATCAAGACAGTGAGGTTTAGCTCAAAGGGGATCTGGTTGGTACACTGAGGATTGCTCTCGCCCCTGCTCCCAAGACTTGAATGCAAAATATGTAGGTGGCCCCTTGGACACAGGTTCTTTGTCCTCTCCCCAAGAACAATACCCTAGCCTCCCTGCTACAGGATCTCTCTGGCCATGTGAATTTTGTGGTCCTTTGTTACACATTAGCACAAGGTCAATGGAAGACGTGGTGGGTCTGAAAAGCAGCTGTGCCCATGGCTCTCCCACGATGTGAGATCTGAACTGCCTCAAGCAGAGCTGGGAATTCAACCCAGGAGTCCCACAGTCTGTTTTCCCTGCTGTTTCCCAAGTAAAAACACAGTGTTGCTCCCTCTGGACATGACAGAGACAGGTCCTGCAAAGAACAGGGGGAGTCACTACACCCTTGAGAAGCATGTGCTCCTGTGTCTCAGAGGAGTAGCAGTACTCTTCAGCTCACCGACGGCAACTCTGTACTGCAAGGTGGCTGAAGTTGAGCCTATCTGATTGTGAGAACTATCTGATGTCTTCCTAAAAATTGCAATAAAGTGACTTTCCCAAGGTTGTGAGGAAAACCTGTGGCCCTAAGGGCTCCAGTTTGGGGTGGAGTCTTACGTCAGCCTCTAGTTTGCTTGAAACCTCGTAAAAAATCGTGCAGCACCCTGATCGGTCCTGACATGAAGTTATACTGGTACAACCTCAGGTTGGAAATTATCTCATTGGCCTTTATCCATCTAAACATTTGCCCTTCAACCTAACCTAGTTATGTATGGTCCTGCTATGGCCAGTGAAGACAGACACCTCCAGATGGCAAATCGTCCTATCCTAAGAGAAATGTCTAAGCCACTACCTGCCTTTCCCCATGGACTGCAGACAGACTGGTTGACTGGTTTAGGCTTAGGATGAATGAACAGAATCCCAGCTTAAGCCACAGAGTCCTGGTCTTCACTGAGAAGCTGCTTTGGCTAGGTGAAAACAGCATTTTCTCTAATGCATGCACTCACCATGCACTCACGGCTGCTCTCTAGGTAGCCCTGGGACATGCTTCTGGCTTCTCTGAGCTGGAGCAACCTTTAGATGTAAAGGTTATATTCAAAGCTGCTTTCCAACCTTCCATTTCTGCCACAAACAGGGCTGTACAGTGGTGAGAGGCTGTACTTTTTGTTATGAGATGGCATTATTCTTGTTTTAGGGGCTCCATTACTGGGGCAAAGGTTTATGGAAGAGGTGTGCGCATCGCTCATTTGGCACCCGGTGCTGTCAGGCTTGGGAATGGTTGGATCTTTATTATCAAAGTGTTCCCCAGCCTCACAAATTACCAGGTAAAATCCTATTGCTCATGAAGAAAGTCATACTAAACAATCACAATGGTCCCTTCCAGCTGTTCAAGAACTTTTTCCTCCTTACATTAGCTTTATGCCTGGTTGATCCCTCTAACTATTTAATTTCAAAGGCGAATTGGACCTTCTGAAATCATGCCTTTAAAGCTGTCTCTGAGATGGCTGTGCAAAACTAGGAGTCACTTCTGGTGAGGGTTTACTCAGAGGATCAAGGTGCAATGTGTACAAGTTCTTCCTGTACAGGAGCAAGGAAGTTATAGAAAAAATAATGTAAAGCCTAAATCTATCAGGGAACATCATGCCTTGTGCTGTGTATAAAATCACTTCCTCATGCAAGTGCCACAGCCCTCTGGTTTTCCACTGATCTTATACAGGCAGGTTTTTCCCCCCTAATTTTGTTGGTGCTGCCGTTCAAATTACACCACCCCTGTATGGCACTTTCTAAGTATGGAATTCACTGTTGAATGGGAGGTGAAGTCGCAACCCGTATCGTGGCGAGTTGACTCACAAACGTCTCTGCATCTCTCCAAACACCTTCTCTCCCTTCCTCTCCCCTCCTGGCTTTCAGCGCAGGGAAAGGTTTTGTCATGGAGGACATTCGTGGGCAGGAAGGAATTGAGGACTGTGGGCCAGGAGCCATTGCGGCCACCTGCTTGGACGTTCACCTCAAAGGGCAACCAACCAACAACCCCAATGTGCAGCCAACGAAACTGAGCGTATCTGCACACTGAGTTCACCCACTCTTTAAGGCTGGGGGCTACAAGACCTTTGCCTGGGCTGCGTCCAAGCTGGGACCCTCAAACAACAGCAGCAATAGGACAGTGCCAGCGAGAGCTGAGCCAACGTTGTGCTGGATGTGCTCTGTGCTGCATTACGTCTGAGGCATGCCATTCTTCCCACATACATTGCTGTACCCACCCAATCATGAAAGAGGCCTTGGCTGCCTTCCCTGCTGCTCCAACATTTGCATCTTTATCCTGAATTAAACTCCAGTCCAAACTCTGCTAATATTCCTTTCCATTATTGCTGTTTGGAAGAAGAGGACTCTAACGGTTTAGCACCCTGGAAAGACTCCTAGGCAAGTGTCGGCACAGCAAGAGGGAGGTGGGCTTGTTGTTCCTGGTTTAGTCTAGCTTGTGCAGGCTAGGACCAGCAATGAAAATGCTACTAGAGAGACATTAACTGACGATAACAACGACACTACTAAGTCAGGCTCTCCGGAAGATTTGTTTTCTGGCTACATCTGTGTCCTGTGGTCCAGGCCATCCATTTCATGGTGCAAAATCATATTTTCTGAAGAGAAGGGTCACTCGCAAGGAGGAGGGAGGAAAGGCTGCTTGTGGGGGAGTGCAGTAGCAAATGGGTGGAGGATCCTGGGTCCTCCCAGGGAAATAGCAAAGGGGTCCCTGTCTTTCCTGGGGAAAGTCAGGATGACTTGACCTCCTAAGGTTAAACAAGCAGCCAGGTGCTTGCGTGTGCTGGTCACACCTTCCTTTTACCACGCAGATATTTTTCCTTCACGGTTGATTTCTTTGCAGTTGCCCTTATTGTCTTTGCATGCAGAGTGTAACCTAACGCTGGGACCTGGCTCAACATCCTTTCTGTCCGGGGGCCATTTAGATAGAGCTTAGCAATTTACTGCATGAGAATAGCAGAAAAATGGCCAATGTGAATGGACCATTGTACCTGGTGCCTCTGTGGACACAACTTCACATGGATCTACACTGGAACTGGATTATTAAATGAAAGCAGTAAGGAAATGAGTATTGGAAAATAAAAAAACCCTCTGTAAATGTTAACTCCTGCACATGTTCAAAAAACAAGAGAAAGATGGCTGTTATCAGCTCTTTTTATGCATTTATTCTAAACAGGGCCAAATATCACTGAAAATGTCGGTTCTTTGTGTTTTCAACTGGAGGGGCTTGTTCTAACACCAAGGTTAGCTAGTATATTTCTGGGACACCCTCTCCTGGGATGTGTTGAATAGTGTTATTCATTACAGTAACTGCTGCTCACCATGGTCTAGAGTGCCAGAAGCAGGTGACAAAGATGTGTAAAACAGGCATGACCTTTCCTCAATATATTTGGAAAGAGAATTTATTCAAAACTGAAGTAAGGTGTTGAGGAAGACCCATATGCTACCCCAGGGGCTGGTAATGCCACATGAACAGAGGGTGAAGGACCCTGCATGTCAAATGAGAGTGCCATGAATTTGTGAGAGACTATTTGTATTAGCTGGGTGTGTTTGAGTTATGAGATGCACCATTTGGCTCTGGATCTAAAGGTAATTGTTTATTGTGTATTTTATGACTGTTTACAAAAGCGGTTTGAAGAAAATAATGGAATATGTAACACATTGTCTTTCCCCAGGTCTTTAGTCCATTAACTTCGTATTATTTTAAGTGGCTAGACTAGAAATTTAAGTCATTGTTATTTATATTAAAGGTGCAACTAAGGTTTAGCTGAGCTCCAGGCTGCATTATGAGAGTTGCTGTGTCAGGGTTTGAGAATGGGACAGGTGTTGTCTTGATCTGAAATACAAAAGGATCAGGATAGGTTGGTTAATCCTGTGATTAGAGCTTCTCACAAGCCTTGTAAGAACAGGCCTCCACTCCTGGTCCTACTGCAAATTCCTTATGTGGCCATGGTCAGCCTTTTAGGATTAATTTTTTGAAGGTATTTATCCCCCCTTCCCCCCTTCCCCCCCCAAATAAAACAAAAAGTATAGCCATTTAAAGTCTTGGCAGGGAGACCTAGATCCCCTGATAGATTTAAATGCCATAATACTGAGATTAATTTTAAGATATTTTCTACCATATGTAGTGTACCACTAATAAAAAGACACTCAGGAATTCAGCTAGGTCAGCCTGCACCTCCATCCCTTGTTAGTTCAGGAAGCCCTATACAGCACTGCCTTGTATGGGGTAAACTTCAGCAATTCCCTTCTGCTGAGATCTGCAGTCTTCAGTTAGTTCACTGAGAGATTTAGCCCACATCTGTAACGACTGAAGGATATTGTCTAATTGATGTTCAATGGCTTATTTGATAACCATTGCTACTGAAACATCATTCATGTTAGCAAAAACAGAAAGGAGAGATGTTTATGTTTAAGGAACAATAGAGGGATGCAGAAATTGTGGATGTTGCTCCCAGCTGTCCTGCAGCCTTGCTGCGCGATTGGGAGGGAGTCTTCTAATCTCTTGGTACGTCAGTTCACCACGTAATAATAATTCTTCCTTCTTCCTACTCTTTGTGTTGTCTATTTAGCTTGTCAAGTCTCCAAGGCAGGAAACTTCCTTGTGATGTGCCTTGGCTGATATCATAAGGCCATTGTCAGGTGAGGAACTTTTGGGGGTGTGTTGGAATAGCTCACATACATGATAGTTAGAAGCAGAACCTTTGTCGAGCAGAAAGAAGAGGTGCCAAAGCTGGAATGGGCAGGAAGACTAAACTCGTCGTGTTGAGAAGTGCTGCCCTAAGGCAAGATGGGAGAACAGTAGAGTAGCTTGCCTTGCCAATGCTCACACTCTACCTGTTCATAGAAGGTTGCATAACATGCTCTAGGGCTGGCAAGCCAGGACTTGTCTGCTTAAGAGCAAATTCTGATAGAGACTGGATGCCATTTCTATGCCTCAGGCTGCTGTAAGCTATTCTCCTCTGGCAGCAATTCTTATAGGATCTAAATCCAAGGTAGGGTTCTAGCTATCCTGAAATGTAGGACCCATTGCAAAATCTGCAGGCAACAGTGCTGGCAACTTAGGAGTTGCCTCTGGGGCTGGCATGTGCTTAAGCTACTCATGAGCTATCTGGGCTGCTCAGCTTGATTTCCATCCTTGTTTGACTCATATATTATTTCAAGGATTGTTTGCATTTTTATGCCTCTGAGACTAGGTCCCGTGGGAATCCTTCCCAAACTCTCTACATTGACCTCCTGTACTTCCAGCACATAACCCCTTCTCAGAAGAGGTCATTTGATCCTCCACCATAAATACATGAATCAACACCTTATGCTTTTATAGGACTTTTCCTGCTAGCTTTCCTTGCTAGTTTTCCAGCACCCCTGAAGAGTTTGTTTTGACCATGAAAGGCTCCCAACACAACCTTACTTTGCTTGTAGGAGTATATAAGGCTCACAGCAAAAATGATTTGCCTATGCACAAGGGACTGACTGTGAGCAAGTTGAGTTCAGTAACCAGTCAATTGGCTTCTCTTGGTACTGGAAGATTCCTCCAGGCTGCCTGGCTAACTCCAAGAGATACGTTGTATATCAGATCACTGTGCTATAGTGAGGTTAGAGGGAAGAGGTCAGAGGAGCATTTTGAGAAAGCTTAACGAACTCTCCAGTTAAATCATCAAACAGTTAGTTACAGGTGTTAGCTTAGCCTCAGCCAGTTAATTAACTCAATACCTGTTACCTAAAAGACATCTCATCTAACCAAGTAGTCTACAGAGATGGGCACCTCAGAGATGGGTAACAGGATGGGGTGAAGGTACTGTTATAGTTCTCTTCTGGCCCTGTGGGGAGGCCAAATGCCTTTCTAGGTGTTTATTTGTACATGACTGAAATGAGGTCAGTCCCACCCTAACTGTGGAGGGCAGTCTGTGAAAGCCATGCCTATGTATCCTTAGAAGAGTGCCCGTGAGTCAAAAAAATCATATATGCATAGGAATTCATAACTAGTACACACCAAAGCTCTTTTTGACTTATCTGAGGTTTCAAAATAAATAATACATCTGCATGTGTGTACTCGCACTAGTAACCAGGCTTAATTTTTCAACAGGAACCCATAATGTCACAGGCTGTTCAGTGGAAAGGTCAGTGCAAGTTGCTGACGGTCTTAATTCATTACTGTTTCTGGGTAGATGTTACTTCCTATGGCTATGGACCAGGGCAGAGTTAGCAATAACCGTAGATGCATAACTAATTTACAGATATTAAAGGCCTTTTTGCTTGTATGTGGTCCACTAGCTGTCTGTATGATGATATGTCTGGGCATGTACCGGATATTATGTGGTTAATCATCAAAGAATATATGTGCCCCTGCAAATAACCCGAAGAAATGACGCTTCACTAAAATGAGATGGATGTGCTGGCCAAAGTCAGAGTACTCTTCCTGTGCTGCTTATCTGTGCGACAAGTACCTTCACCTGTGAAACATATAAAAGAATACACACTTACAATGCTGGGATAATGGGCAGGTAAATTAACAAAAGGTTTGCAAAGATATGTGAAAAATCCTGCAGGGTGGTGGAAGATGAGTTGCTGGGGAGGTCTGGAGCCAAAAGTCTGTGCTAGCCCTTCCTGCTCCCTCCCTGCTCCACAAGCTGCTGGGCACGTACATCTGCCTCACACCAGGGAGGAAGAGGAGGCTCAGGAAGGACTCTTGGGCACCAGTCCCAGCCTTTCCCACCTTTCAGTGCTCTGCTGCTTCTGGAGCTCTGGTGGGAAAGGACGGCTGCTCTGTGCTGCTTGCTGGGAAATGAATGGACAGGGCAACACCTCCTTGGCTAAACCCAGGGTGTCTCATGCTCCTCTCTGATGTGGTTTGCACTTTACCAGAAATGTTGCTGCTGCCGGACCCAAAGAACAGAGAACTCTAGACATTAGGGCAAGAAAACATCACTGAGTCTTGCTGATTTGCAATAATGTTGCTCCATCCTGGGTGTTATCCTGAGAAACTTAAATTCCTCAGTCCCTTAGGGCTTGTGGTGAAGTGAATGGCAAAGCCTCAATCACTTCAAGAGCAACAAAATTGGGCTTTTATTCAGGTAGGTGTTTTTTTCCCCTCCCAGAAATGCTATGAGGCCATATCCCCTACTGTAATCAAACAGTACTTGTACTTGTCAATCACAATTTCCCTGCCGCTGCTCCAGCATGCAAACCAATACACAGATACATGCACAGAGTCCAATTAAAAAAAACCCAAAACACAACTTTCTCTGAAATAATTTTGGCCAGACTCCTTTTATTTAATAGGAAAGTTGTGATACAGTGCAACAATACATCTTGCATGCCAGAACAAGAAGAATGCCACTTTTGTGTAGGTAGGGAAATAGTTGCGATGTACAAAAGAGATAGTGTTTTTTCCATCACTTTGGCCAAACTTTACACTTAGCTTCTCATGTCGGGAGAGGGTGTGACAGTAGATAGGATGTAGCCTTTGAAACTCCATCTCCGCAGAGAAAAGACAGATGGAATCCAGCTGGCGGATATCACACACGTTTTCTGTTCTCCTCGATATCACAGATCTGATAAACACGGAAGAATAACAACCCTTTATAGAATGCAGATGAACAGAGGAGCCTATCTGTATGTAAAAGAGAAGGGCCTCAGTTGGCTGAATACTTATTTCTGCTAAATGAAAGTTAACTCCCACGATCTCATAAAGCGAGAATCTACCTGTTCGAGGCACATATTTGATTATATACTGTATGAATTTATTGACCTCCCATGGCTGTTGTTATCCTGATCTCATTTAACATCATGTCATGTCAGACTCATATTGATAGCAAGGAAAAGCAACGCAGGGGGAGGATGTTCAGCGGGAGTTCACTGGGTTGCGTGAGTCTTTGTCTCGCAGAGCATGATTGGTAGTCTGTGATCATCCAAAGTCTGCACTCTGGCTTTTAAAATAAAATCTTAGAAACCTGGGAATAATGTGCTAAGACATGTGTTGTCTAGTGATGGGAACCAGGAAATGGTAGCTGCAAATACCTGAGTGCGAATGACTCATCCAGTGACCTCCTTTGGCTCCGCTGTGTCCTCCTGTAACCTCCTCATCTTTCCTGCTTCAGATGGAGCTGCAAGGCTTTTTTTACCCAGAGGATTTTGTGATGTGATTTTGTGCTCCCCAGCAAAACTGCTGCAATTAATACGAGAAGAGGCCTAAACTAGGATCTGTTGTTGCACAGGCTATTACTGTTGGTTTCACGTCTGCAGATATTGTGTCACATTCTAATATGTTTTTGGTTAATACAGGGTGAATTTTGATCTCCTTTCACCCAGTAAGGCAGCACTGGCTTAATGGAAAGTGAAGCCATGACAGAACACGGCATTATGTTTGTTTAGATTTCCCCCCTATCCAAAGGAGGTGACGCTGACCTGAGTTCCACAAAGAGGTAAATTTTAAGTGTATATTCATTTAATTCACTGTATACTGGGCTGGTACTCACACTTCTTTCTGTTTTCTCCTGTATAAGTTACAGTGAAGTGTTCCCTTCCCTCCCTGCTATTCCCTTATGGATGAAGGAATTAGTGTCACACAAAGGAAATCGCAGAGGATGGACCCTCTATCTGTATCAGCAAAAGTCTAAATTGCATCTTAGATGTCAGCTCTGAGCTTGGCCCACTGCTTCCATTTAAATCTATTTATAATTTGTCAGGTCATGGCCATAAGTGCTTCTTTTATTTCTCCTCAAAGAGAGCAATGAAACCTGTTTTCAGAAGACTTCTGGACTCTTGAAAGACACACTGAAACATATGAGATCACAGGTTTTTACAAAAATGTAGATTATTGGACCTTAAATTCCTGTCTCCAACAGTGGCTACATCTGCTGCTCCAGAGCACACTGCAATCTTCTTTTACACATAAATCCTGTGGACTCCCTCTGATTTTGGCTGCTGGATTTCAAACCAAGAAAATAAACCTACAGTAGTGAGACAGCTAAAATCAGAGGCACTTTTAAGAAGATTTACCCAAAGCCAATTGTACTGAATAGGCAAAATCTACTCATAACTTTCACTGAATTACTTCACTTACTCCTCATGTATTTTTTTACCTCAGCCCTTCAGACTGAAATTCTGGTTTTGTACAACCCTAGGTCCTGCGCCCGCAGAGAAGTGTTTATATCTATGTCCATTCTGAAGCTTGTGAGTAGTCTTACTGAAGTCAAAATTTTGTTTGAAGTTAAGGATTATGATGTATCTTGTTGAATCTAAGCCTAAGTCCCCAGTGCCTTTGCCTCCTGTGCACTCTACTGCACAGTGGAAACACCTCCTCAGTTCCAGCTCTGGTTTTCCTATTCAGGGCAGCAAGCATCTGCTGTATTTTCCACCTGATGTCCGAAAAACACAGATCAGGAGAGAACTGCTTCTCCCTTGAAGAATAAACAGATTTTTGCAGATGATAGGTTTCATCTGTCTGATAACAAGATAACCACAGAAGCAGAAATTGGATTAGAAATGCATTTTTTAGGGGAATTGTTTCCTGTATCCTTTAAATTTTGTGTTTCCTGAAGTCAGTATAGTGACTTCCCTGACATTATTTCCCTATTTTCAGCCAATAAAAATCACGTTGGTTATAGCATTAGTAGATAATACAATATACTATGGGCTTTGGGAACATCTGGAGCTGTGGATGCTTTCACTGTTTTCCTATTAAGTTTTCAAGGGTCCTTGGTTTACCTGCCCTTTTACCTCTCACTTTTAACAAAGTTTGATTTAGATTGAAGAGGTTCTGGGAAAGAAAAGGGAAAAAAAAGCCCCCAATAATAATGTCTCTAAATGCTTGGAATGGTTTTCCAGCAACACATGCCCTATAGAGGATTTTCTGTTTTGTTGCTTTAAATAGATGTCATGTACCATTTAGGAAGCCTGAATTATAAATGTCCTTTCTATAGAAGTAGACAGTATGGAAAAAAGGAAAACTTAACCTAAGCCTGCAAGAAGTGAATTTGGCATTTAAGAAGAGCAAAGACTGAGTGGTGACAAGTTTTGCAGTAGTCGTATACAAGAAAGAAGCCCTGTTGTGCAATGGAGTATAGGTTTATTGGTTCCTAAACTAGCTGATTTGGGAATTTTATTGGATCCTGTTTTGTAAAGTATCAGGTTCAAGTACTGACACTTTCAATTTGAAATCACAGAGGCAATGCCACACTGCTACAGCCAGTAGTTGTGCCGTTTCCCTGAGGAAACAAGGGGTTGAAGTTTTGCTTTCCAGCCTGCTTTCTCTGGGATTCACTTTTTGCACTTGCAGCTGTAACACAGATTAGGTGTCTTCTGAGCAACCTGTCCTGCAGTCTGAATTTTGTCCCAGACTCAAAACTGCCATGAGCATGCACCCTTTGCTGCAACCTGCGAACAGCAAAGAGATCAGAAAGTGCAGCAGGATGAAAATAAACCGCACTGAAGTCCTGAGTAGCTGAAAAAAAAAAAAGTTTATCTTGTTCTCATGCAGTGCACAAGGTTGTAGACTCACCATTCATGTCACCTTGAACTATAATGGTTGTTGACAGTGAAAATAACAGGCTCTACCACAAACAGTTGAGAAGGAAAATCAAGGAAAAGAGTGAAAACAAGGAAACTTCATCACCTACATTTCATCCCATTCTCTCTGTAGACTTTGTGTCCTTCCATTGCTGCTGGATAGCTGCTACACTGTCCTTCAGTTCCATCCCAGCTGAGATTTATTGGGCTGAATCACACATTCAACAAACCGGAGTTGATCTGGTGGGGTCAGTGAGCTGGTGGACACTGGGAACAGTTGTGTTCATGGGGTGGGATGTGCAGTGGGAAATGCACTGTTAGCAATGACTAATGATAACTGATACTTCTGCTCCTTAAACAAGGTAGAAAACATAAGCCTTATGAAAAATGGCTCTTAAGGTTTGGCTGAAGAAAATACCGGCATTTACCCTATTTCACTTCACTAGGGCTGTTAAATAACCCTCAAATCTTTGTGTGACTTTTCTTTGGGTGCCTTTCACTGGGCTTAATAGCACTACTCAACTTACAAGCACAAAATCACTATTTATTGCCAAAACATGCAGTAATGGATTGGGACTAACTTGCTAGTAGGCTAAGAGTTAGTAACATTTACCATGTGCTGTTGCACTGTATTCCCCGCAGTGAGTCTCTGCTGGATGGGCAGCTGTCAGTCACTTCCTCTTTTGCTCCTTGGGACTGATTAAACCTTGATCTTGATGAGCTTCTGCTTCTTCCGCTTTTCTGCTCCTTCTTTTAAGGTTTTACATCGTCTGATGTTTTTGGCTTTTTCTCTGAAGGTTCGATGACACATCTTTGTTTTTAACTGTGGTTAAGCAGTATTGACTCATTTCTCACTGTTGTGTTCTGCTTTCACACTTTGCATGCGTTAGTGGTCTATATACTCACACACAGACTAATGGGCTCTGGGTCACAGGAAAAGCAGAGGATTTTCTTGAAAGCTATAGATCTGAGCTATTTTCCGGACAGAGTAAGAGGCCTTAGACTCTACAGACACAAACTACAGCTTATCACCTCAACCTAGATAACATCCATGTGGGAAGATGGGTCCTCTTAATGCTGTAGCCACACACATGTGCTTTATCAACAAAGATACAACTTATGATTCAGTTCCTACATTTTTTCACCTTCACGGATCTTCCCAGGCATTTTCCCAACTATGTGTTTCATATCATTCCAATGCCACCCATCTCGTCGCCACCAAGCCCACAAGAAAACACAGGTCATGTAATATCAGTGGTATACTGTCATGTCTAGGCTTCAGTAAATGGGAAAAGGACAAGATCTGCAGTCCTGGGACTGTCTTCTTATCAGAAATAGTCCACAACATATTCTGTGCCCCAGGCTGAGAAGCCTCATTGCAACACTGGCTCGTCAAACCAGGAACGGAGTCCCACATAATCGGTATCAAGTAGCAGATATTCTGCTGGTATTCCCATTTATTATAAGGTAGTAAGGTTCAAATGGCATCACTCGAAATATGAATGAGAGCAGAACTTGGCATCAGCGCTGTCAATTCTCTTGCTTTGGTTCCATGTTCCTCACTGCACCTGGAAGAAAAGTAAAGAATATTGCTTGCTGACTTCCTTCATTCTCCCCTTTTCAGTTTTCTTTAAAGCTTTCTAATTATTGCATTATGAAAAAGGGGGGGAAATACCAAAGGCAGGCACGAGGTGAAAGAAAAACATCCCTGGGATTCAGCAGCAAGTAACTTGTCAACCTGACTGCTTTTCCAGTCACATGAAAAAATTGTCTGTGAAGAGGAGAGGAAGAAAACACAGATAGTGAAGGGCCCTTTAATCTAGCAGAAAAGAAGCATCACAGGAACCAAATTAAAGCCAGACTCATTCATATGAAAAATAAGTTAGCAGCAAAGATGATTACCCATTGGAACAGAGTACAGAGGGAAGTTGTAAAATTATTCCCTATGTCCTGGTGTCTTCAAATCAAGACTGTATTCTATCCTGTAAAATATGCTTTGATCAAAGAAATTATTGGACTTGACACAGAGGAGGTCAGACTAGATAAGGTGATCATTCCTCTGACCTTAAAATTCTACAAATATGTACCTTCAGAGAGAAAGGCCAGACTGTGGTTGCAGTCTGGCACAGGAACACCAGAAATTTCGGTTCAAGGCCTGGCTCTATTACAGATTTCCAGAACAACCACAAGCAAGTTGTGTAGTTTATCTGTGCCTCTGTTCACCATATGTAAAGTCTGGAGAATAATCATTCTCCTGTTTAGCTTGGTAGCTATTTGGGGTATGGAAAGCAACTTATTAGGTGTGGGTACAGACCTTTCCTAAGGTCTGCAAAGGAAATTCTGTAAGCATCATTGCAAAGCACATGTATCCATAAGGAAACCTTGATGATACAGAAGGAAATATATTGGTAGGGAGGTAAGGAAATGCTTTGCTTTCATCAGTAGCCTCCTGAGTGCAGATAAAAGCCAACACATCAGAGTGCAGGGATGGTCACTCAGCCAGAGAATTATGATTTCACCTCAGGATGCTTCTGGATACAAATAGTATCCTGGGCCTCCTCATGAGGGAGCCTCTCACTTCCTCCAGTGGCATTTGCAACATTGCACTCATTTATGTTCTCAACAACAATAATCAAATGACCAGTGTCTGTCTCTATCCATGCACAATGAAGACTTGTGCTCCCTTTGCTTAGCTAAGAAACTTTGTGAGCTTCTGCCAAGAAGTGAAAGATCATTTTGAATGGCTGGAACAAATTCAAACCATGTTCCAGAGAGCTGGAAGGCTCACAGGCTTGTCCACTGCCCAGCTGCTCCTCCCTTCCTTACATCTTCATTGTGTCTACCAGTCTGTATCGCTGCTGGAGCTAAATTAGCTGACTGCTCCACCTGGTAGCTGGACACGCTTCTGGCTTTGCCCTTTGCCTGTCACCAGGGCTGAAACTTGAATAGCCTTTCACGGCATGTAGGAAGTAGGTTTTAGGAAATGAGCTGAGCATGAGCTGGGCTTCTACTCAGTCAGGGAGAAAAGGACTGCATCCCAGCTGGAACCTCAGAGCAACATCTCAATGAGTCCTTATGTGAGCCGCTGTTACTTATGTCTGCTCCGGAGAGAATGGGAGCTTATGCAGCAGTCTGCTGCTAAGCTTGCAAGTACACATAAGATACTCTTTGCTCCGCAAGCTTCTGGCTCAGTCCCTGATATAACATGTCATATATATAACATACATAACAACAGCACTTCACATATATAAGGGATTTCTGAATTCTTTGTCTATGAAGATAACTACTTCAGCCGTGAGTTACAGTCCTACTAAGGCATCTTCTTTAAAGAGAGAAAACAGAGCTAACAAAAGAAAGCAATAACCATCAACACACAGATTTTCTAGGGCTACTCTAAGGGTTGCAAGGAGAATAATAGGGACCATTGTTTGCAGTTCCCCACTACTCCTAACAAACCTCGTCAAGCTACAAGCGTGACCAGTGTCAGAATAATGCACTGAAAGATATATGAAAGGTTGGAGAAGGAAAGCAAGAGACAGCTGTTGGGATGAGTGGAGAACCATATCAGAAATACAGCAAGACACAGCTCCACAGAGCTAAAAGATGCACTTATGTTATCCTGCCAATCCCCCCTTGGCACAATGTCTCTGTATGTGATCCTCTTAGTCTATCACTGGTTCTCTGTGATATGTGTCTATCTGGTTTCTCATGGCCGCAATAAAACCTTCTACTGCACTAATCTCATTTAACAGTTCCACTGACTTGAAAAGAACCCGAGTAAAATTGCTGTGCAATTTCTGCTGGCATTATTATGGCTGTATCACTTGTCAGCTTTCATAAACAAGATAAATATAGTTAAACTTAAAGCATCAGATATGAAGGAATTTGGCATGTTATAGCAGCCCATCAGAAATATTTTTTGACAGGTACCTTATAAAAAAGGAAACAAGAGGATGCCAGAGAGGATAACAACTGCGAGTTTTTCTTTTGCAAAATTCTTTTGCCCAAGGAGACTGCAAGAACTTAATGTTTGCCACCCTACCTTTTCAGCACCATTAGCTAATACTGCTGTCACATGCAGCAGGCTGTACCTGGACTGACTTCCCTGAAACAGGTGAGTTTTGATATCAGTCTCAGTGAGTCTCTCATCTGGGAGTGCATCACTGGAATCCAGCTACGTAGCGGCTGGAGGATAAAATGCAGAACGGCAGGAGGCATGCAAAGCTGGGAGGGAGGGGAGGAATGTTCCTGATAGGGCACAGGGAAAACCCCTACGCACAATTGATTTCTAACATGTTTGCACAGCAAGAGGACATCCCATCTGAAAGGCCTGTGTGAAAGATCATCCCCCACTCTTCCCCACACAAGTGGTTGGTTTGTGCCTGCAGCTACTCGACGCTTGAAAGAAGACAAGGATCTCCCCTCTAGCACCTGCATGAAAAGACCAAGCCCAAGGAATCTCCCCACACCCAGGAAGCACCCAGGTTCCTTATCACCTCCCGGAGCAAGTCCCTGGAGAGGAGGGATGGGGGCAAGGTAAGCTCACAGCCCCACACCATGCTGACCAGGGAGAACGAATGGACATGCCAGCGGCATGGTGCACCGAGGAGTGCCACAGTAAGAGGAATTACATGTTCAAGGACAGGCCATGGGGTAAGTCTGGGTTCCCCCTTGCTGCTGAGCCCTCTCGGACTGTGTGGAGGTCAGACCAACGACAGAAAACATGAGTCAACCGTGCTGAGACCTGAGCCCGTGGCTCCAGGGAGGGTAGGCACTTCCTAACCTATGGTCAGGGCATGTTCTGGAAGAGATTCAGAGTTCATGGGAGAGACTGCATTAACTCCTAGCCAGAGAGGAAAAAACAGCCCTAAAAATAACTGAATTATAAAGGCAAGTGACAGAGGTCAAGCCGTTGATGCTCAGAAGATAAAGTGCTGGTTTCTACCATTGTCTGAGTGCTATACGGTCAATAAAGAACTCCAATAATGACACACAGCTCTCGTCTCTTGTGCAACTGTAAAATACAATGGGATGCATTGTCAGCATTAGGAGAGTTTAGGACATTTATGATGTCACCTTATTTTTTTTTTCAGCACACATGGAAATAGAGGAGATCAAGGTCTTGACAGAGGTGCTTGTGGGGAGAGGTGTTGAGATTTGAGGGTGACAGATGGGGCAGACAGATCAGGATGGTATGATCAAATAAAGACCTCTCTGCCTTATGACATCTTGCTTTTGAGGAAATAAAATTCTCATCTCTCCACACTCCTGCAGAGAGTGGTTTAGAATTGCCTCTCCTATTGCAGCAAAGAGTGAAAAATGTGCAGTACTTCTGGTGGAAGCTGATGTTGTCTTCAAAAGTTTCAATTTCCCTCAAAGAAATAAAGATTCCCACTGGAGTTGTAAGTGTCTAAACAGTTTGACACATATGAATTTGAGCCTCATTTTGGACTCCTACTGAAGGTCACGTCCAGTTGATCCACATGTAAATAGGCAACTTTTCCTTCAAGATAGGAAGATATAGGCAGTCAAGGGTGATGCCAACCCCTGCACTTCTTTCTGGGCTGCAGGCTATGAAGCCCGTGCACCTTAAGCACTGCAGATCTTGCCACATTGGCTCCAGACAAACTTTGGGCAAAGCAACATCTGCAAACTCAAGTAAGTCAGGACATATATAGTTCTGGCACCCCAGATTATCTGATGCCCAGAAGCAATCAGGGAAAGTGAGAAAGAAACTTCTAGCTGAAATGAGCTCACAACTCTTTTATCACCTTAGCTATAGCAGGCTCCCTACTGACTCACTACCAGATCTTTTGACTGTGGTTTTAATGGGTGACATATGTATGCAGAGAGAGTATTTTCCCACTGATTAGTTAGGCTAATTTCTGGAAACATCAATAAATAGTCTAGAAAAAAATGCATGCTAGTACATCAGTGTGTGAAGACAGCTATGACCTGTTGTATATCAGCCAGCAGCTATTGATCAGAATATTAATTTTTTTAAGTTTATGTACTTTCTGAACATTTACAGCCTTCTTTCAGCTAATTAGAAGTCACTATTGATAATAGACAATAGTTTACTTCATGGAAAATTTAGTCCTGTGAACACTGGTGAGTAAATGGCCTCAATCTGTCCATGTTTACTTAGAGAGATTTCCAGATCTTTAAAGACTATAAAAATGAAACTAACTAATTGAGTGTGTGTCTTGGAAGGATAAGAAAACTCCCTCATTCGTCTTTGGCCATTGTAATTAGTCATATGCCAAACACTTTGTCATTAAAGGAGAAAGGGAAGAAGGGCTGGTACCATTCTCCTAGGAGAACTATCTTCACTACTTTCTCATACAACACTTCAGGTCTTAGCAATGATCTTATTAACATTACTGCTACTGTTGTTCAGAGTTGTCCTGAGGCCATTGAACTGGAGCCATGACGAGCAAACTGGATTTAAACCAGTTCTGCTTTCCTCAGCCTCTGACCTCCCATGTGGATCACAGCTGGGCTGGACCTGAGCTGGCTCCGGTGGGGCAGCTTCAGCTGCTTCTGAAGTTATTGCAATGTCCATGACAAAATGATCGTAAGAGAGAGAAAGAGAGAGAGAATGCAAGTTGGGGGATGTTGTATCAAGAATACATTGAAATGGACAAATAGAGGCTAGTGGAAAGGAAATACTTTCACTGCCATTCTACTTACTTTAGCCCCCAACTGCAACAACAGGCTGTGTCTCCCTTTGTTTCTTGTCTCACGGTGTAGGAGCCCTGGCAGTTGTTTTGTCCGTGGTTATCAGAACAGCTCCCGAGCTGTGTAGGATCCTGCTCATTCTGGTTTTCACCACCTGCAGCAAGTGGACGGGAACACACAACATCCTTAACTACATTCCAATCCAACCAAAACACAAGTGCTAATCATACGGTTACAAAGTCCTTCGGCTGCCTCAGACGGAAAGATTTATGTCCTCTAAGACTTGGCTAGCCCATTAATGCTCATTCATTGTGTTTGCCTACAAGTTATGACTGCTCTTTCCATTTAATTTTTAATGCAGCTGTAGCCTTGCCTCACTAAGCTCCAGGAAAACTGTAAAGGCACTGGCTGCTACTATAAACTTATAATCTCTTGGCAAAAGCAGCATGTGCAATTGCAGGCTCTCCTCATTGCATGACAGTTCACAACAGCCCACTCTGACTTTTATGCAAGAAACACGTTTTTCTTCAAAGCAAGTGTACAGTTCACATTTGCTTCAGTCAGAGGCCTGAGCCAGAGAAAAGAGTAAAATTTCCCAGATGAGGCATACGAATCCAGTGAACGTGTCTGAATCACACATTATGGGTCTAAATGTGGTGAACTGCTATTCATAAAGCTCATTGCTGTTCTTATCTAGTGTTTCTCTTATGTTTCATTTTTGCTGAGTGCTCATCATCTCGCTATCAGTAGTCTAGGTCCTGAGGGGAACTTTAATATTTCCATTCCTTAGATTTTAACCCAAATCAGATTATATTACTGTGATGCTGAATTTAGTGACTCAAGATGTTTTCCATTGCAGTTGTTTCTATTTAGGTAACATATCCCAAATTGTCTCTTCTTTCTAGCTTTCCAAACGCTTAGACCTCCTCTGCAGGCGTACCCAAACTGCGAAGCTTGATGCCAAGTATCAGCAAACCACCTGCACAGCAACCACATCCAGCCACAGACAAAATTTTCATATATAGGCAGGAGATGGTCTGTCTACTGCCATCAGCACAGTGTCCTGGCATGCTCCACAGACCACCAGAGTTTGTCTTTCAGAGACCAGGTTATTCATCCAAAATGCAGGAGATTCCTGCATGCCGCTGAACCCCCAGTGATTTCCAGAAGGAATCACAGCTTCTCGACAATGCCTAAGAAAAGGCAAGAATGGAGATATGCTATTGCAAAGCCACATGATTTGGGCTCAATTTCCTTCTTTCCCAAACAGCTGGCTTAGGCCCAGCAGCTGCAGCATTTCTGTAAAGTGCAAAGCACATCAGAGGGGATCATCAGACACCCAGTTTTAGGCAAGAAGCTGGGAGGTGGTGTCCCACCACCCATTCATTCCCCAGCAAGCAGCCCCAGCAGCCGTCCTTTCCTACTGGGGCCACCGTCAAGTGGCCTTCTCTAACCAAATGCCAAACTAGGCAATTCAGCTGACCACGCTGTGAGCGAGCTGCACGGTGAAAGAGTCTTTGCTGAGGCACTGGGATCTCAAGCCATTTGATATTACATGGGGACCACAACTTGCTGCTGTCGCAGTGGACGTTGCTCCACAGCAGACCGTCCCTTGCTGGCCGCAAGGCTCTGTAGGGTACCCCAAAGCCATCCCATATACCAGGGGCTGTGTCCTGCCCAGGTGCATGTCTGAAGCAGAGGAAACCCCAAGGCAGACCCTGCCCTGGGCTGGAGTCCCCTCCGTTCCTGTGTGAAGGAGCTGCGGAGCGGTGACTCAGGTACTCGAGGGATGCCCGTGGCGGGTGAGTCAGTGCAGGGAGTGGGTCAGCTGCAGTGGCTCCAGCCCACGTTACCCCTGGCCAAGCAGCCGCAGCGGTGAGGACAAAGTCTGGGTGCTGCAGCTAATGAATCATTCACGGTGGCTGTGGGACTGGCAGCTCCGCAAGAGAGGGAATGCAAAAGTGGCCTAAATTCGTCATTCCTCCTCTGTCGCCCATCAGCGCTGTACCATGTGCATGGTGACAGACACCGTTCTCCTGCTTTATGCATTTGTGGTCACAGGCTTTGAGGCCAGGAAAAGCTGTTACGGTCACCTACCCTGACACCTTGCCTCACAGAGCCTGTAAAATTTTAGCCAATATTTTCTGCGTCAAGCCTTAACTTCTGTTTCATGCAGCACCATACCCTGCATGACCCACAGGATCCATAGCCATTGCCTGGGGTATTATAGATATTTGAAGTTCAGTTGGACCTAACAAGCTTCAACATTTCGCTTCTTACTTTCTGTTCTCAGTCTTTCACCATGGGCAGCAAACCGACTGAAGAATAATTACAACCATTAACTTTCACCAGATAATAGGAAAAAAAAATCAAATTAGGTTTGTGGTTGGTAATCTGGAGGTCGTGAAGAAAAATCAATGTACCCAGTAAAAATGAAAGCAACATTCCTTTGTTTATCAAACAAATTATTAAGGGTTTTATGCATCAAAGAATGTGCACTATGACATAAACTAGAAAATTAAGGGAATTTAAATAGCTTGGCTCTGTCCACTTAGTGGTGGTGAAGCATGTCTTTCATTCTTTATTACCACTTACAAATGATTAGCTTGGCAGAAAAGTTTCCATTGAAATTGTTTTCAGAGGTAGAAAGACTTTTTTGGGGAGGTCAAAATTATTTCCTCATGACAGCTGTGTACCTTCTGGAGGAAAAAATCACCTTTATGTAAAAAATTTACCCACTGGACATGTAGGTTATAGCTAAGGCTAATATTTTCAAACCTAGGTGTCCAAAACTAGGCCTCTAGATGGAAAAATGGAAAACAGCCTGAATCAAGGGCCTAACAATTTATCTCAAATGTATGTATTTGTTTATTAAAAAGAACCTTTGGATTAAATCTGTGGATGAGAAAGCATAAGCCAGATGTTCTTTCAAAGCACTGAGCACTCCCGGTGTTTAGTTAGATAAACCGAAGCTGTAGGTACTCCAGACCTGTGAAACTAATTCACTTCTGCATAACTACTTAACTTCAGGGTCGGAAATTTTTAAGATTGGTAAGGTTTGAAATATTTAGCTGGAAGAAAAAAAAGAATCACGGGAGCAAAAATCGCCCAAGGCTTTGCTATAGCTTGGCCAGTCCAAGTTGCTGTATGTGGTGGACCCTCGTGTCATGGTCCCATGCCCACCTGGCATGGCAGCCTTGTTGGGACACAGAGCTTGCAAGCTCCTGGTTAGGTGTGTCTTTGGTGACTTTCAGAGTTTGCCTTGTCTGGGCTGTGTCTAGACAAGATTTGCTTGCTGCACTGATGGTGGATGAGGAATAGCTGCAGAAGACATAACCGAAAGTGCCAAAGCAAGTCCCCAAGGGCAGCAAGTCAGAAGGACTGTCTGTCAGCAAGTTAAGCCTTCCACCAGCCATCCAAGAGCAGTCACATGGGTGAAGGGTGGGAAGGAGGCAGAGAGCATCATGCTTGCAGCTGGTGAAGACACATATTGATGTCATCACATAGACTTAATATTGTTGTTGTCCAAAGCACCTACAACTTCTTAGTGTTTCTGCAAACTGTTCTTCAATATATGCTGACCTCTGTCTGTGGCATCATTATGCTTCCTCAGCGAGAAATTATTATGGAACAAATTAAATTTGAAGACATAATTTTGCCTCTGGGTTGGCTATATCCTGCGCATTAATCCTCTAAAACTGCTGTGAACGTACTAATTGACAATGCATTGCTCATGAAAAATAAAGACCGCTATATACTTATATATTTATTTCCACCTTGTAGGTTATAACATTGCAATAACAGCTTCAGGAGAGGATGTTTCCTAAGTGGCAGGCAGAGGTTAATGGCTTTGACTTTCCCTCTGGCCATACAAGCTCCTCCCAGCTAGTCATTAATTCCCAAGAAATATCCTCTGTCTTGAGAGTTATTGGTTTAACTCTACTTTGAATTCCATGCCAGCCACTGGGAGTGGTGCTTCTTGTATTACAAAGGCAATCTCTTGAGAAATAGCTTTACGCACTCTCACTTTATTTGGTACTTATATCTTGTCCCAAAAGTCAGAGATTGGGTTTACTGTGACAATAATTTGATAATGAGTATGGCTGTAAGGGAAAAAGAAGAAAGGTGGGAACCCAAAGCTGCTACACCATAAGAAGGTACACCAAGGAGCTGAAACAGGGGGTGGAGATTGCAAATGCAGTAAGGAGCATAAGCACTTCATGCTGTTCCCCAGCCCCTCCTGGAGCTCCTTGCACATAGTTGGCTTGTCTATATAGCACAAGGCAGTGCTGTTGAGTCACCTAATGTGTAGGCATGCCTGTTCCTTGGCTAAGGGATTAGACAGGGAGAAGGTCTCAGCTCTGTTTGCAGTTATTCTGCTAGCTCACTTGGGGCAAATTGTTTAGGCATATTCCTCGACTTTCTCCAATTTAAAGCCTAATGCAAAAATCTGATCAGTCGGGTGGCTGAATAACTTTTGATGGTGTGTTTGAGAGTCAGATGTGCTGATCTGATGATACAAAAGCATAGGAGGTCACTGTTAAGGCTGTGCATTAGAGCATAAGTCTGAAGAAGCTGAAGGAAATGGTGCTTTCAGAAAGCTGTTGGATACAGCACTGCAGTATGTTATGCAAAGAACTGGAGCAAAGTGCATTTACTTTTACTGATATGTCTTTATTTCCTGACCCATAGGTTTTGTTGTAGCCGACTATGATTATGCATTAAATGGAATTTGTGTCCACATTCAGATTCCCATTTTAAACACCTTTCTATGGAGCTTTTTTTCAGCCACCCATTCCCAAAGACAGTAGTTAGCATTTTGTAACAACAAGTGGGATTTACAAATGCTTACCTTGCTGTGTAATGCTGATGCACAACTGCGTCAGGGGTTGAACAGTGTCTGTGTAATGATGGTCAGAACAAGGTGACTTGTAAATGATGTACACTTTGTAACTAATTGTGTCATCAAAACATCATGGAGCACTTTGCACCTCTTTCTGTGTCCTCTAATCACAGCCCTCAGAGCCATTTTGTCAGCTCTGATGACCAGGTGGGAAAGGATGCCTGTGTGTTATAGTGAAATGATCCAGCAAGGAAATGCCTGATGGAATGAAAGAAGACTGCTTTGTTGGGTAACTTAAGAACAGTTATAACTGGTACCATAGTAGAAGACTTTCCTGGATGCTAAACCCATGCTGATTGAATTTTGGGTTTTTAAGTTCAAGTTAAGTGCTGAGTATGAACTTTCTGAATATTAAGTTAAAAAACCAACCACCTCTCAGCAAGGACTGGGAATAGCAGAAGTATCAATATATTACAGAACTAAAACCAAATCCTAACTTGGATTTTTAGGTTGCAGAATCACTCTGGACAAAGGTTAATCTTTTTATTCATGGGCCCTGAGACATATCTTGGATACTCTACAGATGAAAAAAAAAGAAACTTGGTTCAATTATACTGTATTTATAGACAGATACATATTTGTCACTTTGCTTTGAGGAATAGGTTGGCTAGAGAAAAATTATCTTGACAAATCTTCCAGGGATACTTACTAAGCAGCTAATTTTCCCCTGTTTTCAGCAGGAAAACACTTGCATGGTTACAGCATAAGTCAGCTAATGCATATTGTTATCACTTGTACTACAGCAGCAACCAAAGCTCTCAGTCACGATCAAAGACTTGTTCAAGATCATGTAAAAGCCTGCTAGAAAACTCAATCCTTTGCCAGCTTCCCCTGAGCCTTTTTCTTCTGTTTTCCCTCTTTCTACCAGAGTGTTTCTAGCTTTAAGGTTAAAAACTAATACTTTTGAGTGGATACCAAATGGGTCCCCAAAGAAAGAAGACATTGGGGTGGGGAGGGCAAAGGTAGAGGAAGAAGGGTTCCTAACAAACTCCACTGCTAACCTGTATCAGTCTTTCTATAGCTGGGAGAGCTGTAGCAGCCAATTAACATCTGCGATGTGGGTTTTTAATGAATTGCTAGAAATGGGAAAGAAGAGATCACTGCCAAAGATGGACCTAGGCACTGCCATGAGTTGCTGCGCAGGAGGGGCAGCTCCAGCAGTGGAGAAAATAGCTGCAGGGTCTTCTGGCCTTAAAGAGGGAGGTGGGAGGTAGGGCAAGAAAACACCCACGTCAAATGTTTCTATTAAAAGCAACTGCCAGACAATTCATTACAAATGCTGAAATTTAGAGTATCATCAGCTTTGTCATGAGTTTTGCTCACCAGAAATGTAGAAGTGTAGGAATCAGGAGAAAGTTAGACAATTTTCTTATTTGGGATTTATATATATAACCCATATTTTAGTGTTTTACACCTATCTGTATAGGTACAGCTGTGATGTGAGCAGGTGGGAAGGCTCAGTTTAGGAGAAGGGGACTTAAATATTGGATGCTGAGCCAATAACATCTTCCTGGAGTAACTGGAGTAGCTACCAAGACCCTGTAGTGAACAAGCGGTTTGGAGCTGAAGCCTGAGAATGCAGAACTGAGAGGTCTCCTTCAAGCCTAGACTCAGACATACACATCCTGGTTTAACCCACCCACCCCAGCCAAATATTAAATGGTGTCTGCTGACTCCACGTCAAAGATATTGCCCTTATTTCCACTGAGCCATGAGGTTATTTACACATTGCTCCATGAGAAATTCCACTGGAACCAATGAAGCTTTTCACACCCAGTCAAGTCGACCCATGATGATTCTCTAAAACAAATGCAAGATTTCTAAAGAACATCAGTGACAGCTAGACATGAAGATTGCTGGCATCTTCTGGCTACACTTCTATTAGTGCTAACCATGACCAGTCATTGCTTTTTCTTATGGCTGTTACCATGAATGAGCACCAACACTCCACCCGATCTCCCCTCCTTGACTGTGGTCTAAGCAGAGTTCACACACATTACGTAGGAAAGCATCAGTCCTCTTACTCTGAAAATAACTAGATAACTTTTTATGGTTCCTACATAACACAAGTTAATCATCACCTCCCCTTCTGACCCTAAAGTTTTCTATATCTACTTGAATACAGTGACTGCACTGCATTCCTATGTAAGTCTATAAAAGCAAAGTAATCCAGTGGCTAGTAAAATACGAGTGTACTGCCTGATAGCAACACTGTCATGTAGAGATATGGAGCAGGGAGTATTATTCATTGAATAATTTTACTTCTGTGGTATTTTCTTACAGATACTTAAACATTTACTTAGCTTTTGCTCAGTAGAAATGTCCCTTTTGGTAGAATTACATCAAATGACATGTCTATATCTCTTGACATATTTACATTGTTTAATACCCTTAGCATTAATTTGTTTTGAAACATTGTTTCCAGCTGTCTTTAGAGTGATTACCTCGAGTGACATGAACAGTGTTAATTCATGAAAATTTGTCATTTCAGCTTGTAGAAATTTCTGTTGAAAGGTTGCGTTGAATGTTGAATAGATTCGTGGCACTAATCTGTGGCAAGTACATGGCTAATTTCTCTCTTTTTTTCCATTGGACCCTTTAGCAGCTCTCTGTAGTGGGATCTGGTCATTTCCATAAGAGTCTTGAACCCTCCATTTGTCCACTTCTGAGTGGGATTAGAGCACTGGTTCCTCCCAAACTTTTTGTCTGTTACCTGTCCCCTTCCAGCACCCCTCAAAAGGACAAACCCTGTACATACCATAGGAGTTATGGACCAATGCAACAAAGACCTCTGAGTTTGTCTCTGATGTTTTTGAACTTTACCCAGTAATGCTTGCTGTGGAAGGAGTTACTGTGCACTGTGCATAAGCCACATATTTTTGGTGCTTGTAGATATGTCCCAGAAGGAACCGTGACTGCTTTATATTGTGAAACACTCAGAAACAGCAAAAGTTGCCAAGATTCAGGGTAACAACATTTAGACTTTGTACAGAAGGCCAGAAAAGCCTTTGTGCCATAGAAGATAATCATAGACCAAACATGCAAATCCCAAGAACAGCCTTTCCTTTAGCATTTTATTACTTTATTTTCTAAATGCAGATGAAACCAAGAACTAGAGAGCATGCAATTATGACAAATTCCTTTTACCTTCAGCTGGAGTTTTGCTTTGACTTTCTGGGAGAGGGAAGCTCCAGAAGGAGTTTCCAGACTAGGACTGAGTTAAGTCTTCTGCTCATGCTGAGTCACTTTATGTTTGAGGAAGCCTTCTCCCCATCCAGACATACAAAGAACTTGCTCCTGGGCCACCGAAGTTATTGGGGAAGAGCAGAGTCACAGACCTGGCTACTGTACTGGAAGGTGACAGTATCTCCCGGATATTGGCACAAAGACTTTTCCCACAACTATACTGACCCAAGGGCCCCAACTCAGATTCTGCAGTAGATTTTGCCAGCTTGTTCCACCCATGGATACCTATGGATATATCTGCATTGCTTCTGCTGAACCTCCATACACTGCCTGACAATCACGACTTTTTGTCACCTGTGTAGATCACAGGACTTACCTCCATGACACTTCACAGGAGGTATCTCCATGGCACCTGTAACGTAGTCAGGGATTTACTGACCGAATGATGCCAGTTTACGGCACTTAAGATTAGGATTACAGATGTGGAATTAGAAGTATGTACTTGAATTAGTTTCATTAATAATCATTGTTTTTTCTTCTTTAGTCCAAGAGAACAGAATTTTAAACAAGTTTTATGCTGTGCCTTACCCCAGCTATCTGCATACTGAAGTCCTAACAATATCCTGACTTTTGCTGGGAAAATATTAAAAACGTTTAAGCCCCATTTTTGTATATAAATAGTAATATCAACAACACAAAATCTACTTAGGGACCAATTCAGCAGCCAGAGCTCTTGTTCTTTCTGGTTGTCACTTTGATAATGCAGTACAATCACATGGGTTTGCAGCCCTGTCTGCTTGGTGTGCCATCATTTATAACACATTATCAGAGTGACAGCTGGCAGTAACAAGAGGCCAAGTGCCAGATATGCACAGTGCATCTTACTGAAAAATATTTCCCTTTTAAAATGCAGATAGGTTGATTAAGAAGTGAGGGAATTCCTCCCCCTTCCCCCAGATGGCTGCGATGATTCATTGGAAACCAACCCAGACGTAGCTTCACAGTGCACTGGCAAAATTCCATGTTCCACCTTCCCTCCTCTATTCAGGTTATATCCCATGGGGTTCATCAGGAGAATTTTCCCTGACAAGGATTGAAAACAGTGATCTATAAGCAATGAGCAACATCACCATTTGCTTTCATTAGGTAGGACAAAAAGCTAGCTCAAGGATGCATTTTATGCAGTGCAAGGTTATACCCTGAAGAGTATCCTGTTTGCACTCCACTTGCTTTGTGTTTGACCAGCCTGCTTTCACTGTGGCCTCCTTAAATTCAGGCCCAGACAATGTGCTCTCAGAGCTTTCCAGTCACAATAAATCCCTGCCTCCTTCACTGAGACTCCTTCTCAGGCACCATCTCAAGGCATCCTAACTACCCTTCTTGATCCAGCCTGACCTGTTAATCAGTATTATTGAAGAGTTAGCCCTTTGAACTGTAGGAAGTAATCTGGTGTATTAAGTCCTCCTTTTAGTTTCACTAAATAGTCCTGTGACCTCCCTAAAAACCCCTCAAAAGACAACAAAGGATTTGTGTCCCCCTGTACAGGGTGCTAACTGGGAAACTACAGTGACTTGAAGGAAGAACAGCATTAGAGAAGAAGGCTTTATGAAGAAGTGATAGAGTTAACTGCTTGCTATTTCGTTATTATGCCAGCTGACTGTACAGGACTCCACAATGTTCTCAGGGATGTGGGGAGCGGTGTGTGTTCCCTGGCAGAGACCCAAGATCTAGATTAAAATCTCCCAGAGTTAATTTAGGAAAACAATAATATTTAAAGTTGGAAGGGGTTTTTTTTTAGGCTATATCCCACCATGAGACATGTGATCCCTGGGCCTATTTCTTGTCCACATAGACCTCTCCTTGTGAATACCTAGCCTCACATTTTCAAATGAGACAGGAAGCACATAAATTAATATTTTTGTATTCAAATAAATATTATGAGTTTTCAAGAGATGTTGAACTGTGGCCCCAATGAAATAATTGTCACAGCCCCTAATGCTTAATAAACTGATTATCGCTAGTTACTCAGTTTGTACAGTATGTCCAAGTCCAGTGTTGACACTGGTCTTGGCTGAAGTTCTGCAGCTTTTTATATTTTCCTTATAACTGTTCCCCTGAGGTAGCTTTCCTCACACTTGTAGCCTCTACTCCCAGGTCAGAGGATGGCAGGACAACTTGCAAAGTGCTGTGGGACCTGAAGACTTGTAAAGACTATTGCTCAGGTCTCAAAACCATACAGCTGCCATCCTCTTCCAAACCACCATGGCAGGGTGGTGTCAGCCACGCTCCCTGCTGAATATCTGCGTTTCATAGCCAGACTGATGGCCCACGCAGGGGCTGGGTGGTGTGCCAGGGAGAACACAGGTCCAGCTCTGCCCTATCCTGGTGCAACACAACCACAGACATAAGATAACTAGACTGTTTTCCCCAGAAGTTATGTTCGTGGTCAGGGCTATAACAGAGCCCTAAGCTGTAGGGTTTCCCATTGTATGCCACGGTTCCCATTTGCATCTCTGCTTCTCCCTGTGTTGTTTGGTAAATACTTAATGTTTTTCTATCTCTCTGCACTTGTCATTTGAACTTTTTGCACCCCTTGACATGTTGCTGTGTGCTAAGAGAATATAATTTTCCTTGATCAAAGGTAACTTGTAGCTTCGTTTCCAGTGCCTGGTCTTCACAGGTCTTAGCTTTTCTACCCCTGTAAGGAGGTAGAAGTAAGGGGATAAACCAGTCCAGGAAGGCAGAGAAGACTATCAAGAACCTTAATTTCAATGTGTGTACCTCCTTGTTTGAACCAGGAATGTAGTATGTGAAAGATAAGAAGCCACCCTTCCTAACCCATTACAATGCAGCTTTGTTCGAATGTCACTGCTGCTGCTGACTGGGTGTTTTTCTCACCTCAGCTCCATCATATGCACTGTGGCTAGCTGAGAGCATGATAGGCACATTTCAGGGGAAAAAACTGAGCATCTTTATCCACTGTGACACAGGGAGTTGTTCAAATCCCGTTTTGTGAACACTGTTTTTTTTCAGGTGCTTTCCTTTGTACTGCAGTCTTCATTTTGGAGTGCACCCTCTATACTGAAAGACGTTTAGTGGGTCACTACTGAATATGTGCTAAAGCACTTCTGGGAATCCCATCTGGTGATGTGTATCTTTAGGCACCTAAAACCTGCTGCTTAACTCCATTTTCAAAAGCTGTTTTCGGTGGGGTAGGTGTCTGCTCTATACAAAGGTTTGTTAGAGTGATATCAATTCTGGGAAAGATTTTTTTTTTTTTTCTAGTCAGCAAAGTCAATCCTACAGACAAAGCAAATTTATACCAGTCTAAAAATGCCAACTGCAGCTAGTTTTCCTTCCTAAAGTAAAACTGAGATGGCAGCATTGTAACTGCATGCAAAATTGGGTGTACACTGGTTTATCTATTTGCATAATATTAGAGTGTAGATAAGGCCTTAACAGACACTTAAGTGTCCCATTCATCTCTGAAAGTGAGACTTCAGACATCAAGAAATTCACTTAAAGAACTTCATCAGCAAAAAACTCTGGGAAAAGAAGACAAAAGGTTTCTTGCTACTAGAAGCTTCACTTTGAAAAGTAGCTTTTTACAAGAAAATAGTCATGTTAAGGTGGCTGGAACTGCCTCTCTGAACAGCAAAAAAGACACTTTTGTGATGCCATCACTCTTAAACCTTCCCTTTTAGCAGCTACTAAAACATTTAGCAAATCCACATTTGCATTTTGGTTTTGCAGTAAAAGTATCAAAGTGATTTGGAACTCTTTCTCTTCCTCTCTCTAATTAAATCAGCACAATTAAAATGACCTCATTGCTCAGGGAGGACATTTGTGAATACTCTGAACACTGTGGCCAATAGATGTTGATCAGAAACCATGATGATACATATTATCTGCAGAATGAAAAACCTGCCATACAGTTTTGAACTTTTTAATATGAAAACATTGTTTCTATACAGTAAACTGCCTGAAGATATTGGAAGAACAATATCATGTTTAAATACATTCTTCCATCGTATTCTTGCTTTAAAAATGAGTGTTGTTTTGCAAGGCCACTGATTTAACAGTATTTTAGGCCCAGATTGCTAATATCGTAGTGGATTAAAATCAGCATATTTTTTTAACTTTATAAATTCTTATCTCCTGCTGTTAACAGCAACTAGCCAAATTTTGTGGGTTTTGCTGGGTTGCTTCCAAGCCAAATTCACCAGATCCTTCCGTTGAAGATGGCTATGTAAATCAGGAATAGCTCCAATGAAGTCCATTAAAAATACATCAATGAAATATTGGTGTGGGAAGAGATTCAAGCTTATTGATTTCAATCGGAGTTTGCATGACTGAAGAAAGAATAAAGAAATTAACCTCTTTTTTTTTTTGCCTTGGATTTTCTGTCAGAAACCTTAATTCTAAAGAAATGTGGCTGAAATAATTTCCAATTAATGATTAAGTAGGTTATTGGGGTGATTAAAATGAAAATGAAAAGCGTTAGAGACAAGATTTGGGGAAAACCAGCTAGATTTTTAGTTGAGAATTTGCAATAAAAACTAAAGTCTTTGCTGAACATTTGAGCCAGCATATAAGACCATACTTTTATGGTAACAGTGCATTACCACAGACTGCAAGCAGTGATGTGCTTTGACAGTGTGGTCCATGCCACCTAACTGATGTGGGGACCTAATGATCAGAGAGAAGTATTAGAAGAAGTTTAGAATAGAATAGAATAGAATAGAATAGAATAGAATAGAATAGAATAGAAAGATGAAAATTGAAATAGAAAAGATGATCAGACAGAAGAGGAAGAACTGTTAGACACTATTCATAATAGCATGAAAAGGTATAATCGGGAGTAAAGAACTCAAAACAAATGCAGGATGAAGAGTTGAAAGAAGATCCAGAGCAGCCTTGTGGCAAAGGCAGACAAACTCTGTGACATCTTCTGTCCCAAGATTTGTCTCCTTCATAATGTTCTGCTTCTCCTTGCTGTAGCTGGAAGGGGTTGTAGCTGGGGAATGGTTGAAAAGGATGGCAGTTAGCCAACCAGACCTAGAATCATAAAGGTATTTCTGCGTCTGATTCTTACTGAAATAAGTGGAAGTCAAATTCCAAAGGTAACTTTAAATTTTGGGCCTTGGTCCCTGTCCAGGTTTATTTAGGTCAGTCTGGATCTGTTAGCTTCCAACTTGTGCCCATGTTGAACAATTGCTATTGTTGTATATTTTTTCCTTACTGTGTCAATATTCTAGCCTATGGCACTTTGAAACAGTGCTCCAATAGACATGGGCTTCTTTTTAATGTCTTCTCTAGTCCTAACATGCTTTTCTTTCCAGTCTTTGAACTGGCACTGCAAGGATGGGTTCACAAGTTATTACCTTCCATGGTGAAAAATAAAACCTAGTCTGTTTGCCGTGTAAGCACCGAAAAGAATTGTTATATGTTAGTCCCGTTAATACCATTATTTGCTTGGCTATCTGTATTCTGTGGATTTTTCAGCTATTCATTTGTTTGCTGTTAAATTACACTCTCCCATTTTTTATTATTATTATATTCTATTGTTTCATCTTTGGAAAAAACCCATCATTAACAACCCTTCAAGCATGTAGTAGGTGCTTACTTAAAAGCATTTAGAAGTAACTTCCTGTCAATTGATCACTGAAGAAGAAAAAAATGACCCTGGAAGAAGAATTTATTAACAGGGTGAATAAATCATTTCTCTCTTTCATTGTCATGACATTTTCTTTACCAGTTGGCATTCACTGCACTTGGAAATTCCTCCAAGCCTTTGTGTTCCTGAGCTTTGAGATTTCAGAAAACAGTCCCTTGGCCCCCACTCCCTGCCAAGGTTGCTACTTTCATACTCCTTTTCCTGTGGATTACAAAACAGGATATTATTGTAAAAACAACAGAAAATGCTGTTCACTGCTGCTAATCTTGAAGAGAACCATAGGGGAATGAAAGCTGTGCAATTCTTCCTTTTTTAAGTGGCTCAGACTAGGAATGGCTTCTGTTCTGCTGTTGTCAGGTGAAGATCAAACACTTTTCATTGCTAATCACCAAAGGTCACAGTAGATAACTCTGCAATTTTCTGTCCCTCCTTTGAAATTTTAGTGATTGAGACATGAAATTAAGTTTTAAAACTTCTGAGTATGTTTCCTGGTAAAGAAGGGATCATTTATAAACCAAAGGCAGTTTATAACAGAAACCTAAGTAAAGTTATTTTTCTGTTCTGTACATTGCCGCAGGCTGTTTCAGCACTGGGCAGAAGGGTTGCTGTGTGTTGTTTTCTTGCCTTTTTCCTGTGGGTGATGTAGAAGGTGTTAAAAGACATGTATTTGCCCCTTCTGCAACCGTGAACCAGGAATATCCTATCTGTTTACTTTAAAATAAGAAAAATATGATGCCACAAACCAGAAGTCATGTGTTGATCATGTAATTCAGGAATGGGAGTCCAAGGTGATGTTTCTGGAAAAGACACGGATCTGAGAACAAGTAATCTAATTTTGGTTTTCCAAGTTATTTAGCCTCTTCCTCACAGTATCTGATCCCACTCCATCATGAAAGGATTTTTTTCTCCACAGCTCTCTCACAGGATTGGGAAGTGTGAGCTATACTTTTGACAGATGGAAACTGGAATAAATGCAGTTTTGCTGCAGCTCTTACAGGAAGAGTCTGGTTGAGCTGGGAGTAGAGGTTGGGACTGTTGCTTTGTAGCTGTAACACATGGCTCCAAATGTAACATTTCTTTCCACCCTCCTGTCTTCGGGCATGAGGATGATGTGCTAAATTATTAATAGGGTGCAAAGCCCCCAGTCATGCTCATTAGGCTTCCACCATGTGTCAAAGCAGGTCCTTTAGCTTTGGTGAGGCCACACTTGCAGGTTGCCATGACATGGAGTCAGAGGGGGTGCTTTTGAGGACAACATCAGATCAGTTCCCAAACAGCATCATGAACTGTGTTTGAGGCCTGTTGACTACTGGCTGCTTGTTTCCAAACCTGAATTAGCCCCATTTTCCATTTCTGTCCCTTGGTCGCAGCCAGCTTGCACTGTTTTCTCTTGCAAGGTGCACTCCAGAGGGCTCCATTCAGCTCCTCTAGGCAGTCCCTGGAGCCATGTGACATGCCCTGGGGTGTCCCAAGAGGGCACAGGTCTCCTACCAGTCCTATTCTAGGCACATGGCCATCTCAAGTACCTCAAGGTGTCTCGGATTGTGTTTAGGCTGAAAGGAGCTGAACATAACATCTGCATTCCTCCTTGAGGGCACTCCCTTCATTGAAAGACTAGAAAGCAAACTGGGCTTGGAAAAAGCAAACAAACCAAGACCCAAGTGTAGTGAGCTCTGGGGTGTGCGTTCTTGGGAGAGGCACTCAGGGTGTGGGTATGGGCACACAACACAATGAGCAAGTGGGTGCTTGAGGGCTTTCAGGAATAGGATCAGCTCTCTGATAACATAGCAGTGGTTCCCAGGCTCCGGTAATAGATGCACTCCGGTGGATGTTTAAATAGCAGATATGCATAAAAGTTGGATCATTCAGTGGGTTTACTAATGGTCAGGACTGCTTTGCTCTCAAACTACATGATATATGGTGGCTTGTGTGGCGGCTCTGCAGATCAGTTTGTCAGTCTTTGAAGAGGTACATGCTTTATTTATCCAACTCTGTGCTCCTTTAGACACCGAGCAAAAACAACTGTAGAAAATGAAGAAACTTTCCTGATGTTCTGTTGCCAACTCCAATAGAGACAATAAAGCCTTAATGAAAGTAAAACTCAAAGATATGTTTCTAACTACTGCATAAAGTATTGGACAAGTCAATATTTCAACTTCTAATATTATTTCTTCTCTGTGGGCAAACAAAGGAGTTTAGGACTGTCTGTTCATAATCTTTGGCATGCACTGAAATTGCCACACTGACAAAACCAGGAAAAATAGGAAAGTAAAGGCTCTGAAACCAGATGAAAATCAAGAGTTACTTGGCAGCAAAACTTACTTGGGAAAAGTAGGCAGCTCACAGGAGACAATTAGATATGTCTAAGACCAGGTCAAAGTAAGACTCCTATTAGATGTGTCATGTCACTAAAACCATATGTGAGAACTGAAGTTGCTGGGAAAATAAGAAGTTTGTGTTGGTAGAATATGTAATATTTTACATTATTGACAAGCAGTTAGAAATTTGGTATGGTACTTATATTTTCTTATGCTTTAAGACCACAGTAACATTTTAACCAAAACTGCTTGAAACTGCTGTTAGAATTTTTCATCGGCTTAACATACCATAGACATTGTTAAAATGTCATTCTAAGCCCATTTTCTGACTTTTCCCTATAAAAGGATTAACTTGTCTTTAGAATGTTAAAAATGCTTAAATTACTTGATATTAGATAAGAAGGTTTAGCTCAGGCTCAAGAAAAGTTGGAGAATTTATTAAGAAAATATGTATACTTTGTCTTTTGCTTGGTCAGCATAAGTCAACCTCTATATGGAAAGGATTATGCTGATGCAGGGTAATTGGAGTGCGGGTCATTTGCAGTCCACTTGCCAGGTACCTGACATTACAAGCACATGAAAACTGATTCAAATCCCAGAGTGGAGAGCCCTAATACAAATGCAAGTCCCAGTGTCCAGTTTGGTTGGAGTCCACGTGAATGTGACCTGTGTAACATTCATGCATGTGAATGACGTGAAATTACCATTTAGTCTCTGTGTGTCCAAGACTGATTCTGCCTGTTAGTTGATATATGGCCCAAACCGATGCTTAGGGTTATCTGCATTTCAGTTTTGGGAGCTCCAGGACCAATGGTAAACCCCAAGGGAAATGGGTGTGATACCCAGAGCACCCTCTACACACAGTATCTTGGTTATTTCACACCAACTCACATAGTTTCATGGTTCTCCTTCACCCTCAAATGCTATTGCTTTTCTAAATGGTTGGGTTTTTTTTTTTTTGCCTTTGAGACACCACCAAAGAAGTCTTTCATCATCCACTACTTGACTCCTGTCAGAAAGCTGCCCCTTGAAGTAGATTGGTGAACAATGACAACCTAGTTTTGCCTTTCTTGTCCCTCATTTAACAGTTGGGAAATATAATACACCAGGAGAACTACTGGAGACAGGACATCAGCTGTGGTCATGTTGTGCCTTTCATCTCAGAAGATGGTCCAACCAATGGTCCAGGAGACGTGCACACCCAGTCTGTCCCTTTCCATGCAGAGGAGATAGGAAATGGGCACTTGGGTTGCACTGGCTCCTCACACAGCTGAAAGACTTCTGGGCCCATGTCCAGTCAAGCATTCAGAATCATCATCCACATAAAAGATGAAGTAACACTGGAGACACAATTCATCCTGCATGTGCAAGTGAGCCAACCTAAGTGGCTCATGTTGAGGAGCATCACATTGAAGGAGCAGAATTGTAATGTAGGATGGAGGAATAACAAGATAAGCATTATGCATGGAGAGCAGGGATCATTGGATCAAGGAGAGCAAAATAAGCAAAGAAAAGAACTTACTGTATTCTGGAGGGTGATACTCATAACCTGACTGAGCAGCATCCACGTCGAGGCTGCACATCTGTCTTAATGTCTATAGACAATGAGGAGGCAGGGGAAAGAAAGAGAGGAGAGTTACAGCTGGGCAGTCTGCATTACGTGTGGTTTGAGATGGAGATTGCTTTTGGTGTCTATTGCCTAGTTGAAATCATTGTTTTGTCCAGGAAACTCACAAACTTAATCAGAAAACTTCCCAATGGAAACTGCATTTGAGAATTTTAGACTACCAATTTGCTTAACAACACACAGAAGATCTGCAGGAAAGGTATAACGAGAGCACAGCTCTCCTGGCTCCCTTCTGAAGCCCTCTCTCTCAAGCCATGCTGTTATTCAAAGCACATTAATCTCCTGACTATGTTCAGGTTTAGCAGGGATCCAAGAAAGCAAGCAAGCATGCAATTACTGCATCTAATTTCGGACCTCCTTTTGCTAATTGTCCTAACAGGGTGGAGATATCTATGCTTATCTGCTACAGAAAAGGCTCTGTCCTATCTATCTGTAACAGACTTCTAGTAAGGACAAACTGAATGAGACTTACCCTATGTTTACCCAGAAATGTCCAAGGGAGACGAGCTACAGGCTTCTCACCATAAATATAATGGGCAGATGCAGTTTGTCTGGATCTCACTGAACTTTTGATCATTTTTTCCCTTAGTGGAGGTAGCAGGGAACAAGTTTGCAGACGTAGTATTTGACTCACCTCCTATAGGGCTGTTGGGAAGCATGTCCTGCTGGGGTCACATAGCATGCTCACCACCTCTAAATGTAAGGGGCGTTTTATATGCTCGCTCTAGCCAGTCCCCAGGTTGGCACAAATTATATATGGGGCTCAGTCCTGCATCCTGACTTTGTGACTGAGCAGAAATATCACCTCTCCAGCTAGTTTTCCCTTACTCTCCCCACCTCATTTCAAGCAGGTGAGGTCTGGGCTAGTGCAAAGAGACTGAAGTTCACAAGTGGAATAAGCACACAGTCTTGCACGATTTCCAGCTCCTTCATGAAACCAGGCACAAACTGGCTTTTACTAAAGAAATCATTGCTGGCAAAGGCAAGAGCAGCCTCTTAGCTGATGTCTGCAGGCTTTGCACATGTAGTTTGCACATCGCACAAAAGCTAGGGGTTAGGTGTGACCAGGTAATTACTCTTTAAACCCAAGGTCTTAACTGTGCCCAGAAGCAATCAGTCCTGTGTGTTATTTGCCACTTCCTCCTTGACTGCCCTTTCATTTCAAGCTTGGTCTGCAACAGCCTGATTGATTTACCCAGTTCATGCCATTCTCTCAACATAGGTCCTGGATTAAAAATAAACCCTGTAAATTGCTGCTACGTATTTACTGACCATTGTGCTACACGGCACCTCCTGCTTGCTCCGAAAAAAATGCTTCCTCCTTCTCTCAGTGTTGTTTAGCTGGAAAAGACAGATAATTTCCTGCACTGTAATAGGGTTGCCTATTAAGCTGGGCCTTGGTTAACACCACCAACCTGGCAAGAATGAATCAGTAGGTGAATGCAACACTGCAAAACGCTGAGGATTCTCCCACCCTGAAAGGGTCATTAAAAACACTACAGAGAAAGGAAGGGTATGCCAAGTTTAAGATTAACTGCCGTTATGACTGTGAAAATCATACTGGCAACACTCCTACAGGCAGACTTCAGTCTGAAAAGACGGCATTATCTCCATTTGGCACCAACGTGCATGTCCAAGCGATAATTCTCCGCAGGGTTCACGTCAACAGAGAGAGCACAGTGTCTTGCTGCAAAAGGGCAAATAACCCTCAAAAAGCAGAAAGTATTTCTCAGAAGTGAGTAGCATGAATCAAAAAAGTCAGTGGTATGTATGGAACAGACGTGACAAAAGATCCTCTTAAGGCGAATAAAGGGAACAAGCTGTAAGGAAGGGAATGAACTTAAAGAAATGGAAAAGTAAGGGTTAAAGTGGCAGTTCCACCAGGGTTTGTTCTGAGGGAAATAGGATCATGTGTGTGACTCATCTTGCCCATCGTATGGCATTTGTCACACACCCATTTAGATAACCAGATTCTCAAAAGCTCTTGGAGCCCATTTTCAACTGCTAAATGCACAAAGATCCCAGAAGTCCTCAGAGTCTGATGCTCTTTAGAGGCCAGATACCTCCTGCAAGGCTGGGCCTGGACTGAAAATTTCTGTTCTTTTAGTGAGATTTAAACTCTTCGTTGATGCCAGGAGGAAGGGGGGCAGGGGTGGCAGAAGCCCCAGCTCTAAAGCAAGATAGCAATCAGTTGGAAATACATTTTAAAAGATAAAATTAACCTTTTCCTTAGAAACATCTTGTTGGCTTATTTTTACTCAGGAGAATACGCAGTCAAGGAAACAATGTCTTCTGGTTTCTGTTGTTTAAATAACCAGCACCTATGAATGAAACAGCTGAACAAGGATGGCGATAGCAAAATGCACTTTTGCAAGAGCTCTCAGCCATTGGGGAGGTGAGCTGAGGGCAGCAGCCACCCTCCGTCAGCCTGGTTGGCTCCTCTGGGAAAAGCCCTGCAGCTTTCTTCTCTTGCACCTTTCTTCTCTTCCAGCTTTCTTCTTTTCAGATTTTTCCCTGATAGACAGGTGTGACCCCGCTCTGGGGGCAGGCAAAAGGAAGGAGATCAGCGCACAAAATTTCCCCCTTTTTAACTCAGAAGGAGCCTGTTGAGTCTATTTGGTGCCTAAATCCAAGTTCTTGTTCTGGTGGCTTCACCCTACAGTAACACCCAGCACAGCCATAAATGGGAGAGATTCAGCTAGTGTCAGGCAATTTTCAGATGGTATAATATTAATCTTCTCTTTTATCAACACATACCCACAACAGTGGTCTTGAACACAGCCCAGCCTGGGAAAAGGGGTTGTACACATGTCCCAGGGATTTTTGGCTGCTGTAGAAGCTCCTTAGAGACTGGGAGTACCATTTAGCCCAGAAATAGTTTTGCTGGACTCTTAGTATTGCTGGACTAAATGTCCCTCAGCAAATTTACACCATAACTTTTAAAAGACAAAAAAGCATATCCTAAACTTGGAAGAAAGAAGTTTTATGCATTCTCAGAACAAGAGAGTTTGATAAAGCTCAAGGGAAGTTTTCCATAGCTAATGCAAAACATAAGTAAATCTATGCCTGCTAACAAAGGACAAAAAAGCTATACAGAGAGACACAGCTATCTATATTCAGTAAAATTCTATAAATGATTTGTGTCTGTGTTGATACCTGATTTTTGTTTTTCTGTTTAAAGGGGTCGCATATCAAAGCTAAGTCAATGACAAATGGCAACAGAATAACTGCTCTGTTAATGTGAAAGCAAAATGGTTAACTATGTTACTGGATATTTTTAAGCACCCAGATTTCATTAAAGAAACATTCAAAGGCAAAATAAAGCATCAGTCATCAAATGTTTGTGGATAAATGTACCAGCTTATTGCACTGAGCAATGAAATGGGTTTTTTGGGGGGGGAAATTTGCAAGTGAGTAATGGCTTCTTTAACACTAATGTGGCTTAATTCTGAATTAAATCCTTGTCCTGCAGACAGAGGCTGTCATAGAGATCAGTATTACTTCATCTCCTTTTTTTTCTTCATTTAATGTCATTACAGAAAGCCCAGTACTCCAGAAACATTTGCTGTTACCCAGCGTGTATGTATTAACAATAACTACTTTATGCTCCGTTGAAAGAATGACCAGTATGCCTAGAAAGTACATTAAAATATAAATTAGGGAAAATTTTAAAAATCTAATTGGAACTAACAGAAGAGCAGTACAGTGAAAAGAGCTTAGAACTGAAGGTTTGGCTTTGGAAATGGCTGAAATCTTCTTAGAGTGAAAATGTGCTAAATTCTAATGATCATTTTGAGATATATAAAAATTCTATTTTGCTCTGGAGACTCAAAAAAGAAAGAAAAAAATTTCTACATTAAAATGTAGGCTGCATTAATTGTGCAACAGCTGTACAATTGTGGGCCATGACAACCAAAGTAATTTAAATATGTATAGGTTAGCTGAAGTTGTGACAGGTCAATCTCCTTCATATTATGACTCAATCTCATGATTTTATATACCTTGTGGTAATTCCAGGAAAAAAAATGTCACTTGCTGAGCTAGGCGCTGAACTACACTGATAGGCATCCCCCGCTTCAGACACTTTGGAGGCTAAGTGAAGTAGTTGGCTGAGGTGTCACCAAAAACCTGCAACACAGACCCTTGGTTCACCGACTGGGTTCCTGGTGTTGAGTGCCACTGGCACTGGTGGCGGCTTTGGGACAACACAAATGACACTGAGCACCAGTTTCTAAAGTATACTGGGCCTTGGGCACCAAAAAGCTTGTCCTAGACCAAACTGCCTTTTAACATTACCTAATGGACTGTTATAAACAGCTGAGAGTGTATCCTGGCTATTTTCCCCATGTATTTCCTGACTTTATTGTAGGAAGAGTGCTGGTGATAGATAACTTTCTACTCAACAGAGAGTGAGTACTTTTAATTTTCCCTCTACCACCTGATTTAAAGTTTGCTTGTTAATAAGTGACCTTGCTTTCTGGAGGGTATTAGAGAGTATCCTCTGTGCAGTGCTGGAAGGGAAAGGACATGAATTGTGAAACGTGATGAAAAAGGTTGCTGCACATACCCTTCACTGGTAGGAATCAGCAGTTATTTGTAGCTGAGAGATCTGTGGGATCCAGTAAAGGAAGAATAAACACCCAGAGAGGTTGGATTTGCAAAAGGCGATGAAGGACCACTTTGAAATGGGCTGGAGTAACCTGCTTTAGCTGACTCTACTTTGGACAGAGGGCTAGGACAAGACAACCTCCAGACGTCCGTTCCAATCGCAGCTATGCTTGTCTGTATATATCAATGCAACCAACTATCATTAACGCATAGCTTCTTCCTGAGCTTCACAGCAGTCACACATGGAAGAAGAAATATTTTTAAAATAAGTCAGCTGGCCCATTGGCATCTTTTTAGCTGAAAATTCTAAATATGAGTTTTTTCAGTCCTGTCCCAGCCTTTTCTCCTCTGTTGGGAAATTGGGGAAAAAGAAAAAGGAGTAGGGAAAAGGTAAACCATAAGAATATCAGAGTTTCAGGATTTGTTGAAAAATCCTGATGGCTTAAATCTCTCCCAATTTTAATGAAATAGTGTTTTTCAAATACAAGTTAGACTTTTTTCTCCCATGAAAATTTGCATCAGATTATCATAACTGTGTCTGGGGAACAGGCGATATTTAGCTATATTATCAGCATCGAGAGCACACTCCATGTTCCTGGACCCAAGGATTTCTTTGAATACTCTGTCTTCTAATCAAGGGCTCCACAAACAGGGCCCATGTGGGCATTATCCCCAGGGGAAGTGCTGATAGTCTCCATCCACTCAAAGACCACCTCTTCCTCACTTTCTTTCTGCAGGTGAAATGATCACAAGTCCACATTTTTTATGATAATCTAGCATACCCTCAACACAACATTTTGGCCTTTCAGCAGAAAACTCAAGCAGACTGTTCCCTGCCTGTTGTTGCAAATGCCAAAAGTGTGGCTGGAATCCACCTTACTTTCTCGGGGAGGAATTAGAAATTGCCTTATGAGGGAGGTTATAATCCACTGCCAAGTGAAAGTCGGGATTAACCAGAGTAACCTGACTGATCTCTGTGTGAGGTTTTTTTGAATGAAGGTCTGGTGGTTTTCCACTGCAACAAGCTGCAAAGCAAGGTAACTTGTGGGGTGCTCTCAGGTGAAAGTTTGTCTAAGGGCCACTCTGCTCAGGACTGTGTCCTCCCAAATCAGAGGCACGCTGCCATGCTGAAGGAAGATTCTCTGGGACAATTCATCAGTCAAACAAATAGCAAGGATACAGATACAATTTCCCAGCTTTGATCCCAACTGAAACACAAGAGCATCGTATGCCTGCTTGTGTGAGTGCACAAGTCAGTCCCAGCCTTGGTGCTGTTGGAAAAACTGTCTGTTTGGTCTACAGGCACAGTAGCTGTGGGGACCTGGTGAGCATCTGGACATATTTTAATGTTTGGACTCATGAAAACTTCCCTCCTTCCCTGGAATTAGATATCTACCTTCAGTTCTGGTTGTAAACTATTGTATAGCGTGTCTGTGTTTTGATTATCATGAAAATTATACCCCGGGGGTATCTGCACTGTGGTTCTCTGTATGTTTCACTAAAGAGGTGAATGAAATCATCTCTGGCAGTCCAGTTTGTAGAGTGGCTGTTTAGGCAGTACATAAACAGGATCCTTTTTATTTATGTCAGTTGCATAAAACCAAAATTCAGTCAAAGGATTTGCATGTTCGCAGGCCTAATCATGTTAGCCCAGTGCACATTTGCAAATTTGCTCTCTGTCAATTGCTGGGATCTGGAAATCTGTTTGAATGCTGTTAGAGGCAACACCAAGTGCCTGAGAGAGTGGAGGGAGCAGGTAGGGGTGCAGCAGCTGAGGGTGTGAGCAGACGGATGTGTCCATCCATGCCAGCAATGGAAATGCTGGCTGAATAGCAACTGATCTATTGTTCCTGGTTAAGTAAATAACACCAACATCCTGTCCCTCTGGAAGCCCTACATGTAAACTGATGCTTCATGTGCCCCAGCTGTTACTGCTTAATTGTTGTACATCCATGTTCAGACTTGCACAAAATGCTTAAATCGAGGAACAATAAAGAGGGACATATTTTCAGAAAGGCTGAGTTCTCACTGAAGTATAGACTAGGACTCAAAATTCTCCAAGGACTCATGTCTCCTGTTTTGAAACTATAGGCCGAGTTTCAAACCAAAACTATATTGACTGAAGTCTACTGAAACTTCAAAGCATGCTTTCACCGCACACAAGCTGAGGTTCTTACCTGGTATTATTCTTAATGTCCTCCCAGACACATTCTTCTCACCTGAATCTACCAGAGCTTTTCTTCTGTGCCTACTGATTTACATGGAGGTTTGGGTTAGAGTCCCACCTCCACTTCCTTGGCTGCTAACCTTACACAACCTGCACAAGTAATTTAGTATTTGAATGCTGATGACCCACCTAAAATTCTTTCCACACCCGAGGGAAACCATACACATTCCCCCCCAATTCGTTAAAAAGCAATCACAGAGCTGCTCGCTTTATTGAAGCGCAGCAGTCTGTCGGGCTCAGTACGTGGGCAGGGAAGGAGGGAGGAACAGCACCAAGCGTGCGATCTCACGCTGTGGCTGATCACACCTGAGCCGAGCCAGGGTCTCAAGTCAGAAAGCAATCACAGAGCCAGCTCTGCAGTGAAGGTACATTTTCACATGCATTTCTGAAGGAAAGGTTTAGCTCGTTGGCATTTCATTGCTCAAGTGCCAAATAAAGACTAATATGAAACAATACATTCAAAAAACAGTGTTTCAATAAACCCCTTTGCTGGAGGTTTTTACATTCACTCTCCTCACTATGCTTTTGTATGGATTTTAGGTTGCGTTGTGGGCAGTGTCTGGAATATATTTCTTTTTTCTTCTTTTAAGGAGGGATTGTGTTGGATAAGAGGGGGATAAACGACCCAGTTTTATGTAACTGTGGTTTTTACACCCTCTATCACAGTTAATTCATTGTTTAACATGAGGCTTTAATTCAGTTGTCTTCATCAACGAGCTACTTTGTGTCCATATGGCTAATAAGTGTTATTCTGCATTCCAACTAATGGGAAAATAGAAAGTATTTTAACAGTGCAGCTGATCTAACAAAAAACACATCTGAGGAGGATTAACATTTCAAAGGAACTATTTGCTCAAGTGAGCTGTCTTTATTATGATCTAAAGGGGGGGAGTAGAAGAAGAAACCTTGAGTAACATTTTCATTATGGTAGCTTAGATACTGGAAATTAAATAGACCCAACTGAATTATAAAAACTCCTTGTACTTGAGCCTGGAGATAATTAAAACTATTTTACCATGTGTCAATGATAACAAATGAAAACTGGTAGAGATGAAGGATAATACAGTACTGTAAATACTTTCTGGCAAACAAAAATATTGCTCGCTTTAACCGTGGCCTGTTAAAAAATATCACTTACCAGAAAGCATAAAGAACAGGCTGAACTGTATCAGTATGTTTTTATGGAAGACATATGGCTCATTCTCACTTCTCAAAAATGTGTGACTCTGGTAGTAGGCAATTGTTTTACTACAGAATATTAGCACAACTTTAATTTAGATTAAAAACGTGACAGGTTTCCAATGAGAGGCAGAAAAATTTGGATTTTTAAAAAATCTCTATTTCTCCAATTTTTTAAACCTTGTTCCATTTACAGCTGTTCTTTCACTCTCCCCATCTGATGGGGAGGGGAAGTAAGCACCTGCTTGCACAGTCAAAGCCAGCATTGCTTCTCCCAAGCCAGCTGGCCAGGGTGCCCTGCCGGGTATGTACTCCTTCCTCTCCAGAGATCAAATGCATCAAGCACAGTGTGAGAATGGTCTCTGCCAGCCCAGGATCCAGTGCCTGGCTTTCTGCAATTCCACAGCTGTGGAATCTGGCTGCAAAATAGCCTCTCTGCTGAAGAATTCATCAACTTTGCTCAAAGGAGTGGAAAGAGTAATTCCCAGTGTTGAGATCCAGGGTATCCAGCATTAAGGTAGCTTTACAGACTGAACATTGTATGATGGAGTCATAATGAAGGACATCAGGGTTTAGACTTCTCCGTATAAACTATTTCAATTGCTGACGTTATTATTCCCTTCTGTAGTGTACATGGCAAGTCTATATAGCTGTAGGATGCTTACAATGACCATGTCCCCTCCAGCATGCTACACTTTAAGGGCGACATTCCATTGTCAGATCTTATACATTCACCTTAGGTTCTTTCTGATCAATGGAGCTCCTGATGCAAGTATGTGGATGGTCTTTGAGGGATACCACACTATAAAGTGAACGACAGCTCATGGTCATATGGCTAATACAATCTCATAAGTAGCACCAGTTGGTCTTGAGCTACTCAATGGGCCATTTGACAAACATCTGTCAGGAGCTGAACACATTGCTGAATTCCCCATGAGAGGCACTATTGATTGGAAAAGCCCATTTGCACTACAGGAGCAGAGGAAAGAAATGGAACCACCACTGCTAATGTGGGTGGATACATTCATACCAGGGACTCAGATGTCACAGCATAAGAATTGTCTCTTCCCCTTGGCTGAAGGGTATACAGTGGCTTTCTAAGGCTTGTGGCTGTTGTACTGATGCTGAAGACCAGGGAGGTCCTAGAGCATGAAAGAAGGTACACTCCTTGCAATTATATTAATTGTGGGTCTCTGCTAATAAATTCTACAGAATTATACATCTTGTCTCTGTCCCTGGCACTTCTGGAGGGAGATGTCTGAGATACCTGTAATGGCCACCAGCAGCAGCATATGGACTAGGGCCTTTCCAACCCCAATGACAACTAAGTCCAAGGTACACTTGCTTGTTCAGAGGTGATGGATATCAGAGGGTAATGCCCATCTTCTAGATCTGTGTGTGGGTCCCCTTCAAACTAGTGGCCCATTGATGACTATCTAACATCCTTTCAGGTGGCAATTACGATGCATGCCCAAAGCTGTTATAATATGGAGGCCTTGCTATAAAGGGCAGCCCTCCAGCTGTTCTACTTTTCTGTAAGTTTATTGGAGAGTGGCTGAGACATGTGTATGCTGGGACATGCAGTTGCAAACTCAGAAAGATGGAAGATCCAGGGTCCAGCACTGTGGAAACATGTGTTCGACTACAGGGAGGGTGGATCTCTGCCAACAGATCAAGGCCGCTGTAGTTACTGACAGATATTGCCTTATTTTCCAAAGAACTTCAGGAATTGAAATGTTTTGACTGATCAGATTAACACTTAAAAGTGAAGATGAGTTTGTCACAAAAGCATGGTTTCTCCAAGTTCTGAGAAATAGGAAATCTGGTTGCTAGAGTGAATTGAAGTTGCAGGCATAGAAATGCAACTCCTTCTGATCCCACATACAAAACATAACTGTTGGGTTGCAGACTCGGTTTTAAGTCCTCTGGTTTTCTCTATATGTGATTGTCTCTTGAATATGAACCATCTTTCTCAAGCAACATAAATGCACATATATATTTAAATGTATTTTAAAATGACAGTCTGCATTGAATATTTGACAATAATTCCTGGAATAGCTCTAAACTCGGGTCACTTTCTGTCTGCCAGAACAGTGTCTACCTGTAGCCTCCTGGCTTGGTTGCCCTCTTCTGTGCTACCCCCAGACAAGAAGCTCTTGTGACCAGGTAGTGCGTGCTATTGTGTTCCATGGGCAAAGTCTGGTGCACTGAGATCCTTGTCTGTAAGCGTGTTCCCATAGCCTGTGACAATAACTGTAGAGATAATGAGAACAGCACCAGCATATAGGAATTGTAGGATTTATTAATTTCCTTTTCTCCATAGGTTTCAACTGTTTTCAAAGTGCTATTTATTTATCACTATTATTTATTATGTGAGCTCCCTCTTGTGTCTTATTTTGCACCTGTGTAATCCTATTGTTTGGCTGCAAGCCTTTTCTTTCAGGTGAAAAATCTCACTTTCATGCTTTTACTAAGTAATTCATTTTTGTAATTTCTTTTTGCCTTTTCAAGACACCTTTGTCGTGATTCATTCAACTGATGAAAAAAACAGAAAAAACCACCAGACAACTGAAAAAAACAACAATTAACAAGGAAAAATATGTTCTTGGCATATAGTGTCATTCTCTGGTTTTGATACAGGCCCTGTTGCAACTGAGGGCAATGACAGATATTGAATTCCATTCAGAGAAGGCTCAATACAGAAAAGAGCTTCACCCATGATCCAGAAAACCCACACAGGGTATTTACATAGCTGAATTATACAGAGCAAAGTTACACCATTAACCTTGCAACTGTCGGCATGTGAGCACAAGTGCCTATCCACATGGAAACACTGGCAGGGCTGAGACCTTTCAGATCATATTGCTCACCCATACTCCCAAGGGTGAATTTTTAAATGCTGGGAAAAAGGAGAAACCTTGGCAGTGGCTAAAGTTTACATATACCTATTGCTCTTTGGAATGACTAACTTTACCCCCCAAATGACTCATACAGTCAGTGTCTTTGATCTGATTGCATTCGTTATTATGATTATTAACGATAATAACAGCACTGCAGCCATGCCTCAAGGCCCCAGCTGAGATCAAGGCTCTGTTTTGATAGGCATTGAACACGCTGAGAAGAGAAGACAAACCTTGCCCTTAGGACCTTACACCTGAGCTGAAGAAGACAGACAAAATGCAGGGAGAAGGAAGTAGTGTTATCTTTATTCTGCCTCAAGATGAGGAGGTTAAGTGACTTGCCTGAGGTCAGACAGGTATTTGGAGGTAGAGGCAGCACAGGGGCTGTGCTTGAAGCCCCTAAGAGATGGGGGGACCAACTGGGGACACCCCTGTCCTCACCTTCTTAGGTGCCTTGGCTGATGCCCAGCAAGAGGGACCGCAAGTTGGCAGCAGGGCAGTGCGGGATCCCAACAAGGCTGGAAGGATTACAAGAGGGAAGTGGCCAGCACTGGACGAAGGTGGGGGCGAGCACCTGGCCACGTGCCCAGTTGCATGCAGGTCCGCCATACTTAGTGTTGCCATACAACAAACCAAACATCCCCTCTGTCCAGGGGTTTGAGCTATACTCTTCTTCTAGCCTGGGGAAATTAGCCTACACTGAGCCCTGCACTTGTTTGGCTGTTTGCCCCCAAATCAATTGTGCTCAGAGCCTGCACCGCAGGATGGAATCAGGCAGTAACTGCTAACACCTTGTGCTTCACGTCCCCAAATATCTTCCCTTCCACAAGACCATAGCAGTCTTGTGACTCCAGCTGCAGAAGCTGGAGACTGGCAGCAGAGGTGAAACCGGTCTCAATTATCATTAGAGTTCTTGGCCAGATCTTCTAAAAAAAAAGGCTTGAAATTAGACCCCTCTTGCTACATTTTGGCACATAAATACATGACCTGCTTTTGCAAGAGTGCTGACAGCTGTTGGTATGGCAACTGTGATTACTGGAAATTTCCAGGGGCTTGGCTTTTGGAAAGCTGGCCAGTTATTTGGGTGCCAACATTCAGGTTTAGAAGCCTAAATTTAGACACCTTTTTTTTTTTCTTCCCATCACAGCTATTTATTTATGAAGCATTGATCATGAGTTTAGACACATGTAGGACACAAGATGTAAATATGGGACATTCCAGCATCCAACAGCTATAAGGGGCCAAGGGTAAAATATGTTACAAAGAACCATTTGATTTAGCAGTGAGACACCAGAGGTGCAAATGCAAAAGCTATGTGGAGTACACTCAGAAAGGATTATATATCTAAAAGTACTTTAACTCTGAATGTCCACTAGCACCCCTTTAAGATAGCAATTTTCCCTGAGTGAGAGTTCGGGGCACCCTAACTGGGGACTATCCAGTCCATTGAGCTTAAGACCACTTCGCCGTATGGCTGTATCATCTTTTTTTTGGAGATTGTTTGGTTCCTGCTACACCCTGTGGCAATGAGTCTTACAGTTCAATATGTACTGTGTGCACAGTAGGTAGTCTGAATATTGAGCATAGACACAAAGCTTCAAAATTTACAGGGGCATCTGGACTATGGGTATTCATTAAGTGACACACTATGGGACTGCTTCTAATATACTTATTATCTATGTCCTTTTAAAGTGAAATGCTGACAAACTTCTATAAATTCTGCTAATCTAAACTTTTTTTTTCCTGATACTGAAGTTAAATTCATTTTAAAGCAGTCATTTCTTAGTTGTTCCCTTTGATTAGCTTTCCTTCTGCTTCTGTTCAGAAATATGGGGACTAATTTAGCATTCACACCAATATAACTACAGTCTGGATTTACACTCTGATCAGAATTTGTCCTGTTTGGTTTTATTCTTCTAATTAGTTCACTTGTATTTATTTAATTTTGTTTATATATGGCCCATCTCTGTTGTTACTGGCCCACCTCTGTTGCCATCTTTTTAATGGATAATATTTAGGAAGAAAGCCGTACTGAAGATGTTCACATGCACATGGGTACAATGCATATAAACTAATGTAATGTATGTGTATGCATAAACATGTGAGTACACACACATGAAATAAATATGTATAATTTAATGTGTACATGTGGAAATATATGGAAAAAAGCCACTTTGATAAAGCACTGAGAAAAGTGCTTTTACTCACCCCAATAAATCCACATCCAAATTTTTTTAGATATCTTTGGAAAGAAGAGTATGTCAATAGACTCTAATGACTTGGGCCTTCATCCTCCTCCAAGGACATCCCTCTACTGCTGGAAGTGCTACAGTTTCTCTCTCCTGAGGAACCCTGAGGTAAAAAGTATTGGTGTTTTATAATGACTTTTTGACAGTTGCTCACAGGCAGCGAATTTGAGGCTGACACTGAAGGTGCATTTGCCAGCTTCTTTTCCATGCTCTGATTTGTCATTCCTGGTCTGTCACAGACAAGAGTTTGGGATTTGTGAGCAGTTCGGATTTGCTTTTACTTCTTAGACATTTCAGTAGCACGAAGAAAACCTGAACCATCTTCAGTAGGCTGTTAAGTATCCAAATTGGTGCCAAACGAGTTCTCCTACTTGCTTGGCTGTCCTGTTGGACATCAAATCAAAGGCTTGGTTTTCTCCAACTCCCAAATTCCGGCACTTCCTAAAATTAAAGAGAAAGTTAAATGGCAATTGCAGTCTGGAACTGGCTGACAGGAGTCTACCAGGCTCCAGGAATTAATCCAGCGGAAACAGATACTTCTGAGATTGCCTTTATTTTCTTCCAAGATACCCAGGAACTAATATATACTCTGGTCAGCTCCATTCCAAAAAGCTGGAGAATACTGCCCAAAAATGAAGAAACTGAGAGCAGGGATTAACCCACATCTGCTTGTTGTTGTGCACAAAGTGTCCTTTCATCTTGGTTGAGAATTTTTTTCTAAATGATTTCTCTTATGCCAGTCATGTGGCTCTTGTGGCAAAGGACCCAGCTCTATTAGTTAAATTGTTATTATAAAGGAGTAATTAAGTTACTGTGTGGTGCGGCAAAGGAGTGTGCAGTTCTGCATTCCCTCATCCTTATCATGGGTAGATGTTCATGGTGTGCAAAGCAGTAAACACTACAGTTAATGCATATTCTCAAACATTTCTGTTTATACCACCAGTTACCTCAGTAAAAAGTACTCCTGAAGTTCAGCATCTTAGGTAAGATGGATCACTGCTTAGGATCACTATAGCAGACAAAGGGAAGTCACTACAGTTCAATACAGAAGATCCACCACAAGGGCAGAGGTGGGTGTCCCAGCCCTGGCTCTGCCACCAGAGCCTTGGGAGACCTTTTGCCTCTCTGTAACTGAGTTCTTATTTTGAAAATTCTTCAAAATCACTATGTGAGGTTCTGTATACTTTATTTCTTTGTCCTTGCACTAAATGACTAATTGACTAAACCCATTACAATCAGCACATGAAATTATGCATTGGAAAATCTCTTTTCCTTTTAGTGTTCCTTTTTAGAAAGATAGTTTTAATTCTGGCTTCACTAAAATAGTATTTTTCAGGCCTGTCCACATACCACCTGACCAAATACCCTACACATCCTTCTCTCAAATTAAATTAAATTAAAATAAATTTTTAAAAATTTAGACGGAAGTAACGCTAAGCAGATGGTATCTATGAATGTAGTAAACATCAAGCCAGTGTTCATTTCCTTGCAAAAATTCAGTAAGAAACAAATCCTGAAATATTTATATATATGAAAATTAACAATGGAGAAATACAGAATGTTGCCTTTACTCTAACTTTTCCCTGTTTACTGTCTCTTCCCTTGCCTTTTACTGTTTTTTCACATCTGATTTTATTCTAAAAGATGAAAATCATCAGACCTGATTTCTTATTTAAAGTCTATTTGCAGCCAAGATCTCTGGTGCCATTGAAGAATGACTACATGAAGGGGCCAGCTTGTATTTATACTGCTCAGGAACTGCTCTGGCTCTTGGACCTCAGAGAATTCCAGTATCATATTTGGTTCACACGCTCTCCAAAGAGAGAGAAAGTCACACCAGTCCTTCACTTGATACGGCTCTTGCCCTGCTCCTAGCTTGCTGTGGGAATGGAGCTGGGGGCAGTGCGGCTGTTTTCCTTTGTCTCTGTGGCTCATAAACTGAATAGCCCATGCGAGCGTACATGTTTGTGTCTGTGTGCAAGGGCATGGAGAGGGGCAGCTGTTCATGGGAGACATGCTGTGAGCCCTCTTTTTGTGAGATGCCACCTTCCTAAACTTCCTTGCATAAAAGTTCAGTGCAGGTAAAGATTGGGCAATCAACATGCCTGTTTTCTCACACTGACAGTGTATCTTTAAAATGAAATCTGCCCATATTTAAGACCCTTTTCATCTTTACTATCTTATACTAAAGTTCTTAGAATCCTTTCTTCAGGTCTACAAATGCCTATTGCAGTTGTATGGTTTAAGTCACGCTCTGAACTGCCACTTTTAACATTAAGGAAGTTAAAGGCTGTAGATACTTAAAGTAAAAATATTTCTTGGTTGAGAGATGATCTATTTCAGTAGTTGGTAGGTATCATAGATTGAAAGTTGAGACTAGAACAATTCAAAACAGAAATTAGTTTAATGTCTGGGTTTTTAATAAAGAGTGTAGTTGAGGGTGTGAAGGTTTGCCCATTTCAAACAAGGACTGACTAACTTTTGTAAAAGGCATGAGATATTATATCAGCTGAAAAATACTGGGCTTCCATCATATAGCCAGGGTTTTGCCTTTCCCATGCATAAGGCCAGACCAGGTAGCTGAAATAAGCCAGCCTGGCTCACCGTCCAGACTATGAAAAGTGTCTGATACACAATGGAGATGTGTGCTGTTAACGACTCTCATTATGAAAAAACCCACAATATAATTTATCGCTATGTCCAGTATCCACCTACTGTAAAGACAATTCATCTGTTAGTTGGGAAAAAGACCTACAGTTGTCTATTCTTCCCATTGCTTGGGCAGCTAAAAGTAAATAATTTATTGCTTTGCTCTATTCATCTTCTGTATTCACAAGAAACATAATTGTGTGACTACATGTTTTGCCACTTAAAAGCTAGCATTTAATTTTGCCCTTCTTCCACTTAGAAATGTCCCCCTGTCTCCTCTCTGGCTGCCAACAATGCATAATTATAATAGTATGCCATGCTACAAGTGCCATGAAACAGCACAAATACAATGGAGGAACACGAGCATGGTACAACTTCTCATTTCAAACATCCCAGCTAATTCTCTGTGGCTTGAAACCAGCAATGAAAGCAGACTCACATGCAAAGGAAGGTCTGCCTATTACTTACAGAACAGAGGTCCAAAAAGCTAAATCCCTCCAGGCATGTAAAAACACTCTTATCAAAGGAGCTGTTCATAGGCACTCACACAGTGCAAGGACAACTTGGGTTTTTCCATGATTAATGATAAGTTTGGAGGAATGCAAGCCACACTATACTCGGGGATTAGCTGTTTATCAAGCAAAATATATTGGGAACTGGGCCAGCTAGGGCTGCTGAGCTACACACATTCATTTGTTAGGTGCTCCTTTCCTCTCCCATTTCATAAGCAAAGTGTGTGTGTATGTGAACCCTAGCAAAGTCCCTTAAAGAATAACTGTGCTCAGAAAGTCTGTTTTGCCTTGAATGTAGTCTCTTCTGTCTTCCGAAGCACTCAAGGTCAAGCTTTTATGAAGACATAATGTCTCCCCTTATTTTTTCCACCAGTATAAACTGAGCTTCATAGACTGAACTGGTACATTGTAACTGATACGCTTTCGCTTACAGCCATTTACACTTCTATTATTGCTTATTTCCTCTGCTATCCAGCTTTTAGAGGTTATGCAAATCAGAAATGTGGGATTATTTGTGTCAACAGTGGCTGTTTTATTAGAAAGCCTGTCTTTGAAAAGGTGGTTTCTGTACAAATCACATGTGAAGTCCCAGGCAGTTCAGACAGCAGTGGTAGATTCCTACCATGTATTAAAACCCTGGGTTCACGCTTGTGGCCACACTAGGGCTGCTGACTTCAGTGGGATTGTGCTGACTTGGACAGCAATTGAATCTGAATCATCTCTAAGAAGAGAAATATGTGATGATAAACGCCTTTTCATTAACCAAAGTTTTCAGTTGAGTTATGAGTAAATCTCATTTAATCCCCAATACCCAGGCAAACATACAGACCTTACCATGGAACACTGTTCATTTCAGGGCAATAACACCACACTGGCCAACACCTGGTCCTGGAGCTGTAAGTAACCTTCTCTTTCTTATAGTTCATAGAGAGGATTATATTCTGAGACTTACAAGCTCTTTCTAGGTCTGAGTTTTCCTTTTAGGACTTGCACAGCAAAGATTCAGTGAATATTTTTTACCAAATAAAGATGTAACTAGACAGGCTTAATGCCAGGAAAAACATGTAAATCACCAGAGCTGGCCATAACAAATCGTGGGTAAAACTGCCCAAGAGGAATGCTTGGTAAAAGAGTTCAGCCCCATGACCTTTTTGATTGCTACCCAATCAGTTAGTGCTCCCTCTGTTTAACCTACCAACAACAGTGACACCTGTGATGGTGGTTTTTGTGGTCAGAGCACCTGTCTGCTAGAAATTGGGTCAAGGCCTGATGACTCAGTTCTCAAAAGATGCCAAGCAGCTGTCAGATGGTGGGAGTTTTTACTGTCTCCCAGCCTTGCTGTGTGTGCTAATTGCTGACTTGGAGATATATGATTGTGAGTCTCTACCAGCTTCTCCAGTCTTTCTCTGTCCTCTGAGTCCTCCTCTATTTTGACCACTAGAAAGGTGAATGTGGTTGCTATTCATATATCCAACGTCCATTTTTAATATGGTTTGTGTGTGTGTGGGCGCATGAACAATTCTTGACTTGAATTTCATGGTGAAAGCAATGAATTCCTGTGCAGAAACCTAAGCACGCTCTGCATTGCCTCAGGTCAGTGAGAGCTCTAAATGATCTTTTGGGAGGAGAAGCTAATGCTATCTTATCACAACAAAGAAGCCAGGGACCCCTGATCATAGACTGGCATCTTTAACAAAGGATCATACTCTGCTCAGTGCTTGGAGACTTCAAGAAAACTCCAGAATAGACTCAGAATGGGAACTCATCTTTGGCCACCTAAACTCAAGTGTTTGTTCTACCTCCCCTATACCCAATGGAGAGATATAGATGTCTCCAGAAGGCAGTTCACCCAGAGGTGTTTAAAACAAGCAGAGCTTCTACAGTAGTCTGTCTCTTTCCTTTGACTAAAGAGAGTCTGGGAGACCTGCATAAGATGGAGGGTTCATTTTTAGTTGCTTAAAGTTAAGTGAAGTGAATCCAGCCTCTTTGTGACCAGCTTATGATCATATATGGAAAATAAATAACATTGAGAAGAAGGGGTGACAGAAGAGCTTCCCACACAAGAAAGGCAATTGACACTAGAAGAGTAATCTTTCTCATTATTTCGCAGACTATTATTTCCCTTTTCCCAAGACATTGCAACCTGTTGTCTTCCAGCAGGCAAGAAAAATGCAACTCCATCATTGCAATACTGAATATGCAATATTCATAATACAGAGGAGGAAATTAAGGTGTAGAAGGTAAATCATTTGTCTGCAGCTACAAAATACATCAGTATTAGAACCAAGCTAATTATTTAGGGGTTGCTGGTTCCCATGGCTCTTTTAGACCAAGCTAATACCTTAGTAATGCTTATCCCTGCTGTATTTAATATGATAAATCTTCATTTAAAAAGTTACAACTCCTATAACATTTAATTACTTCACTGTGCAGCTTTAAGATGTGAGTGGGCTGGAAGGAAAAAAGAGGGGGTGACCGCTTAGATTTAATTAATTTTTTCTCTGGTTTGCTTGGTAAAAGGCTTCTCTTCTAAGGTAAGGCAGCTGTGACATAAGAGAAACCATGAGATGGAGACCAAGAGTTTCAAACCAGGTCACCACCTAAGCTGAGGCCAAACTTCTACTTGTTTTGACTGTGCATAAACTCTGTTGAAATCAGAAGGATCTCAAGATGACTGGAAATACCCAATACGGGGAGGGGAGGAGAGGCACTAGGTATAAGTTCATTAAAAAAATTAAGCATTCTTATTTTGGTCAAGCTTTTACTGGCAGGGGTTTCTGGGAGCCCCTGCTGCACGAGCCACACAAACTGCCATTTCCAACATGTTACCCAAGATGGCCACCATGAAAACACCTTCACCAGGACATTTGGATGGCAACTGGCAGCTTCAAACACTCAAATTCAAATAAGCTGGAAAGGTTGAAAAGGCGGTCTGGGCGGGAGGCAGGTCACACAGAAGGAGGGGCAGGAAGGGCTAGGTTTTGGTGGGGAAGGCGCCATGATTGCCGTGTAGGCCGTGTGCCTGCGCAGTGGTGCTTGGGTTCGTGAGCAGCCATGTTCGGCCCACACTACTGTGAAGACGATGGCAGGCTACAGCCCAACCCCACCGCCATTTAACCATAAAAGCTGCCATTTTTCGGCCCAGTGGGTGCCAGAGGAGGGATGAGGTGGGATCAGAGGGCTGACGGCAACACTGGGGCACAAAGGGCCACAAAGGAGGCCCATGCCAGGACAGCCCAGCCCTTGATGGGGCTGCCCTGCGTTGGCCCAGCTCAGGCCTCCCCAGACCCCACGCTGCCCTGGTCCTCCACCCCTGGCACGGCCCAGACCCCCAGCAGCTGGGCCCTGTGACCCCCCAGGGGCACGGCCCCCTCAGTGTGAGCCCTGACCCAGCTCCCATATGCCACTGCCGTGACTGGCTTCACCAGCCTTCCCTCGCCTCGAATTCCCCCTTCCTTAAAAAAAAAAAAAAAAAAAAGGTACAACATGAGCACTGTGAGCTTGCAGATAGCTGCCAGATTGCTCCGTTAGCTAGAGTGGTTTCCCACCCTTTCTGTCTTTCCTTTTTGAGGAACAAAGTATGTAGACCTGTTTACAAAAATACCTATATTTAAAAACAGGGAGAAGAATGTATAAACGCACAGGCAGGTGTCCAGATGTGGAGTTGCACAAAGGTTTAGGGACCTGGTGCAAAGCAACTGCACACACATGCGTGCTAACACATACGCACATGTGCATTTTAAAAAAGCAGGGCTGGAGAGCTGCATTTCTTGGCTCTACAGCCAAGTCAGGAGGAATGAAGTGACCATCTACACACAGTCCCCAGTTTTGATATACAGGTAGGCAGGAAGATAAATACACAGGTGTCCTTCACTGAGAAGAAACAATGGAAAAACAAAGTCTTTTCAGTCTGATGCACTGCCCTCAGCTATGGCTGTACTCATAAAGATTTAAACTCTGGTTTCCTTTCTGAGATACTGAGAAGCTGATGCGGTTTCACATGTTAAGACAGTAACTGTTTCAGGGCCAAAAGCTGCTCACTACGTCGGGGTGTGTTGTTCTCCTATTTCAACTAGCTGTTACTTCTGGAGAGGAAGACACTTGTTCCCATGACTGAGCAGGTCAGGATCTGCTTTTCCTCTGTCCTGCACCCTGAGTACCTTTTGTAAGTAAATCTGAATGAGTGACAAGGCTTGGCATGTCATGGGTTTTGAAAGCTTCAGCTCCTTAACTCACCTGATTATAAGATACTCAGCTATTATTTTAAAAAGAGAATGTTTCTAGATGTCTTCATCGAAAAGAAGAATTTGAAAGTGTGGTCACAAATGGCCCAGAAACAGAAAGTAAACAAAGAAACTAAATATTTATTTATTTACTTCTTTAGCAGAACATGACTTTAAGGATAATTTCGAGGGTTTGGAGGCTGATTTAAGACTTCTGAATGCTTGGTATTTACCACTAAGTTATAGGAACACTGGATGGGGCAGTCCTGTTTCAAGAAGATTTTATGTATCTGTGGGTTCTGTTTCAAGTCAGAATCATAGGTTTCCAGGCTCACATTTGTTTTCACAGGAGAAGCCAACAGAGTTTAGTGCTTGCAGGTTCTATAAACTCCACAGGCTCACATGGAGCCAATTCTCCAGCCTTCCAATGTACAAAGAAAACTTTGTGTAACAAAATCCATGAGCTGATAGAAAAGCCTCTATGTCCCAAAGAACTGTAAAACCACTGATTAAAATCTTCCCCCACATTGAAAGCTGAACATGAAAGTGAAGAAGATACATTTATATTGAAAATGTCCAATTGGATTATTTTCACAAATGTAAAGTATCCCAGGAACTTGCTTTTGATTAAGGATTGATCAGGAATACTTCTGGGTTGCAGTCATCAGTCTGGGTACCGTGGAAATTAATAGGGTTTATTCATATCTATATCATCAGCCCTAAATAAATGCTGCAGACTTAATCTTGTCTTTCATGGTCATAGACCCCGATGTACGCTTTTTCTCTTTCCACAAAGAAAAAGCCTTTTCATTCATGCCTCTACACAATGATGTTGTTCTTCAGATGGGCTATAACTCATTCATATGAGCCATGGCTTGGTTGCTGGCTTTATAAATGTTGGCTGTCCCATGATGTAAATTTGTTCTTCTTCTCCCTACACTGCACACAAACACACTGGCTTCTCATTCCTAGTCCATGTCACTACTTCTGTGGCCAACCCTGAACTCCTATTTTCTCTGAAACTTTGGGATCCAGCCACAAAAATCTTCAAATATACCAGCCTGGTTCTCACTCTACAGCTCCTGCTTTTGGATAATATTGGTTGTGGTTGACGCCAGCAGCGCATCTTCCCAGTTGAGATTGGACATTTGAATCCAAAAAGAGCTGAGCACTCCCTGTGTGATCTCAATGCAGTTGGATGTCCTCAGTCGAGTTCATTGCTTCTCATTTATACCAGTGTAACACTCACGATCTGCCAGGGAGAACTGAGGGCAATTCAAAAGCAGAAAGAAGGGCCAAGCACATCACAGAACTCAGTTAATAAATGCAAAAGCCTGGCAAATACAGCCAGCAGCGCACATATAGCAAATAGTAACTGAAACCCAGTGCAAACATTTTCCCTCAGACCTTCAATGATACAGTCAATCACTTTACCCCATTAATAGTAATCACTGCCATAGGAATGGGAGCAAACTTTGGATTATATGAACATCATGGTAGGCAGCAAGGAATAAAAGTTGGTTGCTGTCTTGATGACCCCCAACCAGCCAAGTGACCTTTGAAAGGAATATTCACTAGAAAGGGGTAACAAGCAGTTGGCAATAAACTTATTTTTCATGTCTCCACATCTTCTAAAGGTGCAGAAGCTGACAGGCTGAAGTGACATTCTCAATAAAGATCACCTCCCACTTGTGGTTGGTTCAAGGATTGCATGAAAGAATATTCATAAAATAAATATACCCAGTAGTCTTGTAGCCACAAGAAACTCAGATTAATTCAGAGTAAGTTTAGAGAATTATCCCATCTGCTATCAGACACCAAAATGCAGCCCACCCCTACCTGCTAGCTGAGCTCATCTCTACCTGCCTTTTGGCTTTTATTAACACTGCTGGCATGGAGGCATTCATTTGATATTTAAATTGACAGCTCAATTATCTTTTCAAATTTAGTGATATGACAAGCCAGGGGGTTTATCCCATTACAATATTTCTAAGTGACAAAATTATTTTATCTCTCCTTGACAGTATTATTGACCTGTAATCAGCAGACGAATGGGAGAAACAGAGGTCATCTCAAAAGTAAAAAGCCAGTTAGAAAACTGTTTGGTCAATTATGTCAGTCATCTTGACTTAATCTTGCAGCAGAACAAGGAAAGATTTCTTGCTATGAACCATGGCCCAACAAACCCTACATGGAAATCTTTCCACTCATTTGAATGGGGGTGTCTCATACGTGTGACTTCTTGCAGTGAGGTCAGTGGGCCCCAGGGGTTGATGGAGGATGAAAAATAGTGAGGGGTCAAGGTTTGTAAAGCAAATCAATTTTCTTAAAGAGAAGATTCTTCTTGGAATCAAGAACCCTGTGGCTATGTTATAGGTCAATTTTCACAAGGTTACAGCTGCTACCGAGCATCTGGGCTAGACAGCTTTTTTGGCTGTTAAATCTCTTAATCAAGTTGGTCGATGTTTTTCTTTGAAAGCATGTTTGCTTAAAAAAATACTCTGCATTTTTTTTAATAAAACATAAATGGTTATCACACATGCTTCATTTCTAAAGCTGTCTCTGACACAGGAACATATAAGCCATCTGTGTGCTGCTTAATCATTTTAGCAACATTTGTTTTTCAGTGTGTCTGCTTAGTTGGGCTTTTAAGCTTCATGAGGAATAAAACATGCTGTAAATCAGAAAACAAAAATATGTTTAATATCAATAATGCAAAGTTTTCTGCCAACAATTTGAAGTGGCTTTAAGTGAAGATCTTCCAGATATTAGGTCTTTGAATATGATATCAAAACCATAGCAGAATAGACTGTTACCTATTATTTGGCATTAAATATAAGCTTTCACTGAGCTGGACAGGCCCATGCTACAGGTGAGATAAGGAATTGCTTTGATTTCCCTTAGCAGGGCCAAAGCTTTTGGGTGATTCACCAGTCTGCACAAAGCTGGACAGTCTCTCTATTTAGTAGCTGGATGAGGTCAGTCATGGACTGATCATCTCTAGAGGATTGAACGTCATTCATACAACAGCCATCACGAGGTCAAGGTGACAGGGATGTCTCATTTGATATCTGTGCAAGGCCACCAGTGGAGGTAAACCTACCTGAGTCCTTAAGGCTGCTGCTGCTGCTGCAGGGTCCAAGCAAAGGAGCTGCAGGTCCCTGCCAGATGGGGTGAGCCAGGCACAGGCACATTAGCAGTGGGCAGGAGCCTGAAGGCAGAAAGACACATCAGATGGCAAAACTAAAGCTCCAACTTCTGCCAATATTATTCCTTTGTCTATTTATTTCCATTGGTGTATGCTGGCTACAACAGGAGACTAGGGCCCAGAGTACTGAAGAAATGAGGAAATGAAAAAGCGCGGGTCCTTTTTTTCCACTGCAAGCAGGGCAACAGACAGTGTATGCAGCAGTCACATCAGTCCTCAGGACTTGCCTGACCCCAAAATAAGCAGGCTTATAGGAGCAGCAAGGAGAAATTCACCATTTGGCATAAACGCTGGAAGATGAAGATCCATGCTGTTATCCAAACTAAACTATTCACTTCTAAATAGAAGTTAGGGCCAGGTTTTTTTCTGTGGGAACTGGTGGTGCTTTGTGCAAAAGGGTCACTTTTTACAATAATGATTGCTATTTTGCATACTACCAAGCTTTCGTATAAAAAGACACCAAAAAAACAGAGTGTGCCCCAAAGACACAGTCATATAAAATAAGGTGAATGGAAAAAAGAGCAGAAGCAAAACCACTAGAATTTTGGGACATCTATACGCTTATCTTTGAATTTCGCAATTAGCTTTGACCTAGAAAATACTGAATTCTTAGAAAAAAAACATGATAGTCAACAGGGATTTGGAAGCTTTTCTATATTTTTGAAGCTGATGTTTTCCTTTATGTTGAACATAGTGGCAAGGACTCCATATTACCAGATATCCTGTCAAAACCAGGAAAGAAAACCACACAACTTTTGTGGAAGCGCCTGAGAGTTAAACGTTTGTTGGACAGGCACAGAAAACTGTAATGCACAATATAAACCTGATGTCATAACAAGAAACATATTTTCAAAGTAATTCCTCCAGAAAGAAGACTAATATCAGGCATGTATTTGGTAATTTTTTACCCTATTCTTTCTTTATAGAATTTTTTTTGGAATAGCAATACCGGACACACAGAAATATAAACACTTCATTTAGACATACTGCTAACATGTGTTTAAACACGTCTGCTTGCTATAGCTTATTAAACTTTATTATGTACCTTATTAAAAATTCTTTGGACAGCAACACTTGTTCAAACAAAGTGCACCAAGGTTATGGATATTCACTGGGGCTGACAGACATTGCAATAAACTGAGCTGAAATCCTTTGGTTATCGCTTTCCTGAGTAAATCATCCAGGCAAACCTTCAGCTTGATGGACAGCTGGAGCATGGGGCATATCCAAAGGGCATCTGGGACACTCATGTCATGACATTTTGCCATGTGTGTGTCTGAGTGCTTCGTGTTTGGTAGAGTTAAATAATGAATTGCTTGAATGTGGGGTAAGAGTTTGTAGTTAAATTAAAATGGATTTGACCCTCAAGTTCCACCTCAGAAGAAACTGCTCAGTGTTACCCAGAATGACACAAACCATCGAATTTCCCATTTCACTGACCCTAGGTTACTCAAAACTGGTTAGCCTCAACAAAAAAAGTTGTTTACTCTGCCAGTACTTCAGAAAGAGTAATCTGAGTTTCATGTTCATAGTTTTACCTGCAACAAAGCAAGTTTGGCAGTTCAATGCATTTCCCCACTCTAACTGTGAGACAGGCAATGCTTAGCTCTGGACAAGGCTTCTTGTCAATCAGTTTGGCCAGTCTGAAGAAATCAGTCTTGCAAAAGTCATAAAGCAAATGTACAGGATTTCCCTCACCAGAAGAGACTTCAAAGGAATTTTTCAGAAGAAATGAAGTCTGTACCAAAAAAAGCTTTTTAGACAGAAGTTTGTTTGCTTTCTCTCAAGGTTACCCTGTTATTGCCAAGAAGCCGTGGATATAGAATTATGCCTTATATGTAGCTAAATTAGGAAAAGAATAACTTGAGGAACAGGTGACCAGCTCCAGTTGAATCCATGCCCTCTAGAAACTTGAGTTCAGATCAAAGGTAGCAAGCAGAAATGTTTTGCTTTTCTATTACGTAATACTCAACCACCACATAATCTGGCATAATTAACAGATTAGGATCAACTAAGACCTGAGCCTCAGCTAGACATAAAGACGGAGAGTGTAAGAAAATTGCATAGTCTGGGAGGTTCAGAAAAACATCTGAGCTGAATCTTCTACTACTTTGAATTTTATTTGCTGCTGGATATTACGATAATGGAGCAAGCAGACATTAGGTAGGGAGCTACAGTTTACCAATTTGTGGTGACACATGGCAATTCTTCCCTCGTCTCAGAGAGCTTTATTCATGTTTTTTTAAATTATTTTTACCACATTGACAAACTCTGATTTTTCCCTTACAAAAATGTAGGTCACTCCTCCAGTAAAAAAATTAGCAACAGCTGAAAGTGGAATAGCCAAGCCCAAATACATATTAAACAAGAGCAGCCAATGAATAAATTGCCATGAGGTATTTCCTGCTACGTGACATTAGGTAATAAGGATCAGGACTTCTAGAATTGGGGGGGGGGGGGGAGGGGGGAGTTAATTTGGGCAGAAAGAAACACCACATTGTCTTTTTATCACACAGTGGAAAAACTGGGAAAACTGAGCAGCATGAACAAGTTTATGAACAGCTGTCAGAGGTGTTCCCATCTCATTGAGCTGTTCTGTGAGAAAGGAAGTGCTACACTCAGTACAAAGCCAACAAGTATGATGCTTTTAGCTCTGGATTTGGTTCTGCAGATAGTTTTTTTAGGAAGGGATGCGGTTCCCTGCAAGCTGCAGGCTGCTCATGATGAAAGTCCCTGCAGACCTGCCCTGGCACCAGGGTTGCAGTGACATATGTGGACGGCTGTAGGTTGCTTGGAGAAGGCAGGTGAGAACTGGAAGAATGCAAGGGCTTTCTCCAGCCTTCTTGGTATCTTGGCCAGCAGCCATGCAGATGACACCAAGTTGGATGGATACCTGCCATGGGGAGAACGTGGGGACCAGGTGGCGTGGTGGAAGGCAACACCACCGCATGCTGGCAGAGCTGCCTCCACTCCCCTTAGCTGACCAGTTATGAACAGATTTTACCCTTTATACTGCCAGCGAGGCTGGGGAATGGAGGCATCTGGGCTGTGTGTTTTCCCTCTCTTTTTGTGGTGACAGTTCAGGACATACTTTTTTTCCTTCAGTGAGTAGGAAACAGTTAATGTTCTCATCAAATTATAAACACAGCTAAACACAAATGCCATTCTAATCTGAACAAGGCACTCTCTTCTGAAAATGGACCAAGAACAACAGAAACACTCATGAAATGTAGCAGCTCTTTCATAAGAGCCATAATCACCTCCTGGATCCTGGATCAAAATCTATTTATCAAGGATGGGTCTGTAGGATGCCTTTTATGAGAGAAATTCCCATGTTTGCTCCACCAGGACCCAGCAAGCCCCCTCCTGCTAGCTTGGACACCCTAAGAAGGAACCATGGACATGAAGCTTGCTACAGCTGAGGTGAGATGATGTGGGCATGGCAGTAGCATGAGCTTGCTTAGCGTGCACTCGGCCATGGGTGAGGGAATAGAGGAAGGTGGAGGAGACAGGCCATCTCCTCCCACAACAACTTCTGTCACTTGTGTATAGGCACTTATGGGATAAGGACTTGGCTGTGTTTCATCTTGGGGCCTCAATGCTCAGTGAGACGAGAGTCCTACACTGTAGTGGTCTACTTTATGCTGATGAGGGAATAGTCTCTGATCAGCATTTCAGCCAGATCTAAATGTGTATCAGCCCAGGGCCAACATTTCTCTCACACAATTATTTTCCCATGCAGGTGCTGCAGCATTTTTGAAAGTGTGCATCGATTCTGGTGGCAAATCATGCAACACGTTGTGTCAGATTGTGCTGGGCACCTACCTAATCTCGGTTTGTGTGTGTGTGTAGAGAAGAGCCACTGCAAATGCTTTGCTTAGAAAGTAAGGTTAGCAGTAGGCCAAAAAAAACCCCCATCATATCAAAGATTTGATCCTTGAAATGTAGAACAGCCAACTTTAAAGCGCTACAGAGAGTGATCAGGCATGGAGAACTCTGCACTGATTTACTTCGGTTTGGCTCTCTTTTATAGGCTGTTTCAGAGGGAGCTAGAGAGCCAAAGGTCACTGTTTTTAAGACACTCTATGTTTCCATGACTGCAAGAATATGACAATCACACCATGTATCCTTTGGCTTTAGAAAATATCCCCAGACGCTGAACAGGCAATCAACTTGCCTTTTTGTGCTTTGGAGAAGGCTTGTTTTTCCTTCTTGAAGAGAGTCGTGACCTGTCATTAGTTCCTTCCCCTGAAACACATCACATTGCTGACAGTAAAATGATGTTTTCATTCTAAGAAGTCTACAGGGAAAAAAGGGAGCAGCCGTTTTCTCAAGGAAATAACCTAACAAGACCACAGTGATTACAACAATTGGCTGGAACATATCAGAAAAATAACTGCTATGGTTACTCCAAAGCAAAAAATTCCAAGAAAGGAAATTTCAATTGCCTGTTTTAAAGACAGTTTATGTAGAGAGATATTTTGAAGTGTTTTCCTTCAGTCACCAAATGAAATCTTTGTGTATCGTTAATGAAGAAAATTATTTTTACACTTCCCAATGAAATATGTGGTATATTCATATCAAAGATCCATATGTCAATTGTAAAGATGATAAAAAATGACAATCCAGAAAGTTTTACTGCAAAAATAACATCACATCACAGAAAACATACATAACATAATGTAACATTACTTTACATTACACCCCAACCACTCAAAGCCCAAAGCTTAGCTCCTGAAGCATGAAAATCCAATTGATATCAGTTAAGTCCCATTGATACTCGCATATAGGAAAAGGAAAATGGTTCCTTTGAGCAGAGTTGGGAAAACCTGAAAGAGGAACTTTGTTTTCTTTGGAGAAGCTGCAAATTAGCTATGCAATGCTGGTTCTGAATACATAAACCAAACCTTTATAGCCCACTTCTGAAATATTTAAGGGACATATTCAGAAAGTTGCTTGGACCAAGAGCTAAGAATGGGCCAGAAAATTGCCAAGGGGGGCAAACTGAATTAGCTCAATGAATGTCCTCTGTGCGGCAGTGATTTGTGTTAGCTGAAGTTCTGGATCACTGTCTCTATTGTGTTATAAGACAGGTTATGTGTCAGCAAAGTATTTAGGAAAAATATTCTAATTGTTCAAGTAAATTATCTGTGCAAGCTTGGAATTTTTCACTTCATGTACAAATAGTGGTATTTATATATCTTGTTTGTGGGTTTTTTTTTTCAAAAATGGGAAAAATCAGATCACTTTTTATATTCATCTCTCATTTGTCTCTTGTCATGAAAACAAAAAGTCAGAAGGGCCTAGAAAACATGTCTGATTTTGCCATGAAAAGCCTGGAAATGTTCATATTTAGGGTTTTGAAGGCTAGACAACAATAACAAAGGTGAGTGAGTAGGCAATTTCTTTGTTTTCTTACTGAGCTTAAATGTTGGCAAAGTGACAGCTAAGAAAAAAGACAATCTGAAATTAAGCATTTCATCTTGTTTGGAAAGCATTTTTAACCTTAAAAAAATAAATACAGGTAGATTTTAACATGAAAGTTTGTTTTAAAGGGACATTTAAATTTCACTTGCAACATGTCAAAAGCAAATGTTTGAGAAGTTTTTGATTGCTTTCAGGTTTTCCTGGTAATGTTGTAAGTCAGGAAAGTTTAACATATATTACTAGATTGTTTCAGTTGCCTCCGCTATTTTGCTTGAAGATTTTCACCTGGTCTGTGTGCTGTCAGATTACATTTTTCACAGGTTTTGCTCAGCACATAGTGCATATGTATAAACTGCAAGCAGTGTGTAAACAGTCCATAAGATTAAATGCTAGCCTTTGTCAGTAAAAGAGCAAAAGTTACAGGATTTTCTTTTGCACAAAGACAGTGTTTCTGAGACAACTGAGAAACAAAATTAAGCAAACACTCTCTTCTGCATTCTGTAAGATCCACCTGCAATGCCCTAATGCCTTTCAGGAAGAGGTGGCTGCTTGTAGAGATGGAGACTCAAAACATCACAACTAGAGATTTAGCTTTGAGAATGTGGGTCTCAACAGTAAACATGGCCTCTGAGCAGCATAATTCTTTAGAAACCATTTTCGAAGTTCAAATAATACAATATTTTGCCTGAACAATCTAGGGAAATAGCAGCCCAAGAAGCCAATGCTCAAACTGTATAGCACCAAAGCGAGACCTCAGGCATTGATAGTACATTAGTCTCCCTTGCTTCTTTTTTTATCTTTTTCCTAACTTCTGGGGTTTAAGCCCAAATATTAGGGTTAGTAAAATGTTGCATAAGCGTAAGGAACTTAGAACCATTTAAGATGTCCTAAAGGTCCTGTCTGATATCCAGGTGTGCTTCTACATACATGTTTCTACCAGAGGTCCTGGGTCAACCTTAAATAGTGGTCTTGAATGCACTTGGAGATTTCAGGTGGCACAAGACATATATGTTTAGGCAACTGGGTTGAGCCCACAATGTCTGTGGCATGGATGAAATCAGAGCATATTTCCACATGGTTTTCCTGCCATGAAATACTGTTGAATTGTGACACTGGAGTCCTGGTTTGTGTGCCTATTTTTGACCAGGCATATATGAGGCTCTCGCACACTGGGGGACAGTTACTTGCTTGAGTATTCCTTGTGATGTCATGTTCTGATAAGGGCTCAAAAATTAGGAAAGGGGTTTGTTTTCCAGTCTCAACTCCAAGAGAAAGAATGAAGGAGGCAAAGGCTCAACTCTAAATCCCTCACTGGGATGGCAAAGATGGTTCTCCAGAAACCCTCTGGAGGGAACGGAGCAAGAACTGGGGCTTTGTCCCTGCAAGAGGCATGCAGAAGGACTCAGCCACAGAACGTGTGTGAGGTTTCAGTGGCAGTCCCTACAATAAACAGAGTTGTTCTGATGAACACAGGTGGGGCACAAATCCCTGTAAGAGAATGCTCTTCAGAGGAACCAATTTACTCCTTCAGTGAAGACCGGCCCTATAATGCAGTTGGTGTTATTCCCACAGTAACAACATCTGAGCTTCTTATTTCCTACGGAGCAGTTTTATTATCTTCTTCCCAACTCAAAGCCAGTCGTCTTTTTTAGATAATTACAAACAAGGACTTGTCCATGAAGCCAACTCTTGATGGACACAGCTGTTGCAACTGCTGAAGGTTCTTCTATCCCCTGGCTTCACTCATGCACAGCATTGCTCTCTTTTCTTTTTATTTTGATGGAAAGGACATTTCAGCTCTTCCTTTGTGCAAGAGCAGAATGGAGGTCAGCAGAGCCCTCATTTACTGTTGCTGCTCTTCTGACTGCTTTTCCTCCATTTCAGGTCAGCTTTTGCACAGAAGCTGAGCTGTCATGGCCAAGGACCTGACCGCTATCTTTTTATTCCACCTATTTACATCTCCCAGGCTATAGCTCACAGGCAAGCTGAACCAATACATCAGAATGACACAGGTAAGATACTGTTATAATGTTAAGTATTAAAAACTATCTCTGCACTGATTATGGAGGAAAAAGCTGCTGCCTTATAATGGCAACTGTTGATTCAATGGCTGTGGAAGTGCAGGGTGCAGAGGGCAAAAGCTTCTTTATTCAAAGGGAAATTTTGCTTTAAAACTGGCTTTATTCCAGCACTGTCGATAGACCAGTTCTCTCTCCTTCCCCTTCTTTCTATATAATCTCAGTTACTTACAACATTAAAGGTCTTTAGAAGCTTCTTTCTGCTACAGAGCTCCGTTTCTGCCCCTCATCACCCCAGTGAATGACAATTTGAAAGAAAACCAGGAGCTTTGCTATGGATTTAGAGGTTTCTCAAAGCAAATCACTGGATGCCAAAGAAGCTGCCAGGCTACTGCAATTCGCAAGCAGTTATAATCAGCGAACAAAGGCGTCGGAGGCAGCACTGAGGGGGAACCTTTTGTGAAAAATATTGACCAGCAAATTACACTGTAGACAGTGCTTTGGCACTTGGCTGTCTAAAGGTGACTCAGACGATCCGTTTAGCTCAGCAAGATGGTTTCTAATTACACCAAATGCCTGACTGTTGTCAGTGGGCCCAGTATTTTCTAAGCGGGTGCTCTTCACATGTGTCATTCATTACCTCACCCTGCACCGAGAGCCATCTCTATAGGGAGAATGGTTGGCAGTGTCTTTGGCTTGGATAAATTCCTCAGAAAGTGGTTTAAAAGAGAAACCCCAAAACAATCCCCTTCTACCCTTCCAAAAAAGAAAAAAAAAAAAGAAAAAAAAAAAAAGAAGCCTCCACAAAAACCAGCAAAGCCCCCGACCACCACATGCTAATTTCAATAAATGCCCTGGAATGAAATGATGGCAAGCCGCTGTCCAGGCTTTACAAGTTGAACATAGTACACCCTTCCTGGGTTTTAACTGGACTCTTGCTCTGGTGCCAGAGTAACAGCTGTAGCAGCTGCAGTTGCGTTTTACCACCCAGTACAGGCACCTGCTGTAGCCAAGGATGTGAAAACCCACAGAGATGCAATTTTCTTTTAATTACATTAGCCTCGTTTTGGCAGCCAGCCATGCAACACAGAGTTGGTGGGGATGTGGACTCTATTCACAATTAGAGCCTGTCTGTGGGTTACTTTTGATGTGTGGCAGGTTAGTCCATAGAGGAACTGTGAAGGATCCATGTTAGTGCTGATTCTTGTTCAGGAGAAATAATCAAGACTGGCATGTTTTTTATTACATGGGGTACTGTGTTGAACTCTGAGATCGGTTTTATATACTTTTCAAACTAGCTGAGTCACAGCAGCTATATACATACTACTGAACTACACAGGATCAAGTCATGGGCCTGAGGAGTGCCTTAAAATCACCCATGCTGTTTAATTGCTGTTTGACTCAAATGATGCTGTCCCAGACATGCTGCAGTGCAGTTTGGGGGACAGCATGGGTGAGGCTGCTCCCACACAGCCTGTTCCCAATGAGCTCTACAGGTGAGGACATGGTATTTTGGAGTCTAGGTGTGCAGACATGAGCTGTGTGATGCCAATTCTCCTCAGGGCCAGAGCAGGCTCTAGCCTGTTTCATTTATTCCTATAGAGACAGGCAGCTCCACCTGACTGTCCCTGGGTGCCATGGAGAAGAAGATGAGCTCTGGGTATTTTCCTCAAGAGGAAGAAGCTGTTCTTTGCTCCCAATATGCTCTGTGGCTAAAATTACCTTTTGCTTTAACAGGCGCCTTCAAGTAAGTCCAGGTATCTGCGCTAGGATGGTTGCATTGAGGAATAACATGCCATTTCTTCCAGCTTACACTAGATTTTTTTTTGCCAACTTGCAGAATATATTGATGAAACTATCATGACCTTTCAGCACCACTCAAGCAATGCTTGTTCACTCTCCATTTAGGCTCACATGCTGTCACTACCTGAATTAAAGTCTGTTTTCGTGTTAGGCAAGCTACTTACTGCTTTTAACCTTCTGGGCACCATCTCAGGAGATGAACCATGATGCAAAGTAGGGCTTTGTATCTCCATCTCCTATTTTGCCCAACTACATCAGGAAAGCTGCCTCAGAAACTGGCAAATAGCTCACACTTGTAAGACTCTCGCTGTGTTCACACTGGCACAGGGGGTATAAGTGAGGAAGACCCTTGGCACCTTCCTCTGCCCTAGCAAAGCCCCTGCAAGAGCCAAACAATGTGTCCCTTGTTACATTACCCAGACCTGGTCCCTGGGCCACCAACAAGTGTAATAAGCAATGCTCCTGGTATGCAGGAGCTGTCACAAAGAACCTTCACGGGCACCTGACTAATTCGATTTCCAGGGTAACAGGGCACAAGACAGATGAGTCTCAGCACACTCTCTCTGTTCAGAGACCTGACAAGTCCCTGCATCCTGTAGGAGACAAGACAAGAAGCACACTGTGGACTCATGCATGCCAAAACAAAAGACATCAATCTCCCTGCGCTATCAGAAAGGAGCTGGCCCCAAAAACAGAGCAAACGACATACTATGAGTCATTCCCTCCATAGTAGGGCTGTATTGCAGACCGGAGACCATGCAGCATGTTGACATGCACATTTGCAGGACACCAAAATGCTCAGTCATCAGAGGAGGTTGAGATCTGGGCTGCAGTATCAACAGCAACTACTCTTCATCATGGGGAACAAAGGTGGTAAGAGAAGACACAGAAATGGCTTCTCTGTCGTGTCTGATCAACTGGGTGAGTTATCTGCTGAAAAAACAGGCCTCGTGGTTTCATTAGTAAGGCTGTAATCACGATTCAGTTTCTGAAGAGCATTACTCCCAACAAGTGACAGGACTGCACAGTGCTCTGAACGGCACTCAGGATTGTCTGGAACATAAAAAGTGAGGCTTCAAGGAAAAGTTCATTTTGAATAAAATTTTCCATTTAAAAATGTACTCCAGATTGTTCATCAGTAATATTTATATAAAAGACATCACAGTGGTATTTAGGAGTTAGACATTAAAAGGACAGACTCCAAGCCTCTCAAAAACAATTAGAGTAAAACCAGGGTAAATGAAAGAAAAAATCTGGTAGATGACGTCAGAGTAATTGTTCCTGCTTTGAATCACTACTGGTGAGAGGAGAATAAAGCCTGAAGTTAAATGATCAGATCAAACAAAAGAAAACAGTAAAAACCGGGAACAGTAAAGGAATTCATAGCAATTGTGCTGAGCCTCCCTCCATCTTCTTCAAGCCCTGCTGGGATATGGGAGAGAAGACCTAAAGCCATACAAAGCAGCTGAAACAGAAAGTCAGATTTAGATGTCATTCGGGTTTGCTTATATTTCAGATGTTGACCAGATCAGTGGTGACCTTGAAATAAAGGGAACTGTTGTCACTGGGTTTGAATCAAGGTCTTGCGCACCTTCAGCACCACAGGGAGGCAAGTGTAAAAGGCAGGCTAGGAAATCATGTATGGATAGTCTTATTCTGGCAAAATACCCTTTCATTCCCTTGTTTCGAAATAATGCCTTGACAGCACTCCTTCAGGAAGTATGTGTTCCCAGGTGGAACCTTGCAGTACACTCATGGGAATGTACCGATGACAAAGATTTCTTTTATTTCGTGTTTTCTTGTTTGAAATAAAAACTGACTTTGTGGCCAGTCCCTGCTCACACCTGTGGAAGGAACAACAATCCTGGAAAACAAATATCTTCAATCCCTGAGGATTGTGGATGATGGGACAACTTGCACTGTCAGCCACAATAGGTAGGTGTCTTCTTGAGACAACTCCTGGGGCAGGAAATCCTCTAAGGAATAAAAACTGCCAAACTGCTAGAAACTCCATGTACCCAAGCATTTTTTTGTCAGCTAGAACAGGCTCCTTTTTCTATTGCACATGAGGGCCCAGAGAGGGAACCCGTAACATAAGTGCTGGAGATATTTCAGCTTTGCGTCTTGTCTCAGCTATGGCAAGGATGCCTTGGCAAAGTTATGAGGTTGTATCAAGCATCAAGGATGCAAGGAAATAGAGTAGAAGAAGCTTTCTTGAGTTCTGAGTGTTTCACTTCACACCCTCAATACTGCTTTGGTGCAGTTTTTTCTACAGTCCTCAATAGTATTTATTTTATAGCCTTAATTTTAAGGCATTACATACTCTACTGATAGTTCACAGCAACACCAGCCAGTCTCTGAGTTTCTCCTTTACAGTACTGTCTGTTTAGTTAGCCACAGGTGAAGACTGAGTTTGCTCAGTATTTTCCAGTCATTCTCTAAGAATCAAATCTTAGTTATGACTCATTCCTGAGATTATCAGGACATGCATCTGTGGATGTATGGGAAAACAGAAAGGACCTATTCCCACCTTTGCAAAACTGTGACTTTAAGGTACATTAGCCCTGTAGTCTTTTACATTAAGTATTGCAGTGAGCAAGATGAGCTGATGGAAAGAAAACATCATTAGACATATACAAAGCCTGAGGTAATATGTTGAGAAGCTTTCAGGTTTTTTCCTGCTATTGTGGCATAGCTTTGGTTTCATCTCCCATGCTAACCTTAACGCTTCTCTCTTCTATTCGTCCTTTTACAGTGCCTATGGGTTCATTGCCCCAAATCTGAAACGTTACTATATCCCCATAGACATCAGTCCACCACTCTCACTCCCCATCCTTCCCACCATGCCCTCTCTGAAGCCTCTCAGTGAAAAGCAAACAAGTTATTCAGATTGTGTAAATATGAAAACCCACCTCCACCATGCAGAACGTCCTCCTTTCCCCATCAGCCAGAGCCTTTGCTCTTTGCAAAGGGGAAGGAGAGTTGGAAATGTCTTATTTGATAAAGAGACTCACTGCTAACACGTTATCTTTGGTAATCAGGGTTAGGGAATGTGAAAATAAGAATATTCTTTTGGAGAAGCTTAGTTGCAGGCTAGGTTACATGTCTGGGGGGTAGTGTAGTTCTCAGGGAAAAAAATCTTCCAAAAATCCTCATAAGAAAAAATAACGCAATATACAGTTGCATATACAATTCATTTGCATCTGAATGTCCAGTATTATCCTGACATTGTCTTATCTACATACAGCTGCACATGAAAGACCATTACAGTTATGTCAAAACAAAGCAACCCATTACAGTTCCCTACGAACCCAGACCACGTGCCACTTGGTTCTCATTGCCACCCCTTGCTTGTCTAAAAGTAACAAGCCGCTTTCCCAGACAGCTCCTATTGATCAGCTCCTGTTGGCAATGCAAATTCCTTCCATGTGCAGTCAGGCATAGCCATGAGCCCGAAGCACAAAGAGGTGGAGCTGCTCTGTGCCTTGCACAACTGGAGAATTTCCTGCTGTTTTCCCAGTCATCCACAGACCAGGTCTATCTCCTCCACATCAATCCAGGACATCCCATTCATTTCAGGACTAGTTGCCACAGGACTCTCTGCAGGCGGCTTCCCAGGCTGGGCTTGGCTAACTTCTAGCTTTGTTTTTCTTCATGTCAGGAGACATTTTGAAATAAAAGCAGATCTCAATGTGTATATAAGATAATAGGAAGACTCTTGAATCATGGACAATATCCCTGACCATGGACATTTATTATTGTTGTTGTTATTGGTTTTGTTGCTGTAGTATCTCCTGAGCATCGACCAGTGTCAAAGCTCACCACACTTGATACTATATAAACATGCAAAGAGACAGAAAAGACACTGAGGACTGACCACATAAAAAACAAAATAAATAAACAGTGGAGGAAGGAGAGACACTCCAGAATGAACAAAGGGTGGACAATTTCACACTGTTTTCAAAAGATCGCCGTTTTTTCCTAAGTTCTGCTCTCATTGATGTAAATGGAAAAATTCCTCTGGGCTTCAAAGGAAATAATGTTAGGTCACTGCTGAGCACTTCAGAAATGCTATTACAAATATTTGATCAAGCATAGCAAGAAACCTATTGCAAGGGGCAGGATTTAGACTCAGATCTGCTTAGTTTCAAGCCAGGTTCTTAATTATAGGGCTAAGAACACCTTTAAAATCCTTATCAGTTTGATAGTGAAAGTCATTTCTCATCCTAGAAGTCTGATAGGCACCTGGGCTAGGGTTTTTTCCTTTTTTTTTTTTTTTTCATTTTTAGATTGCTAGATAGGAAAAAACCTCAAGGTATGAGATAGTATAGCACCGTAACACTATAGCATATGCTATTTTCTAAAGGTATTTCCAAAGGCAAGGAACATTGTCCAGACAGCTTCAGGCAGAGGGAAAATAATTTTTTTCTTCTTTATACAAATAGAAGCATTTCTGAGGATGGCTTATTTTTGCAGCACTATAAAACACTGGTGCTTTCCTGAGTGAGGTTAAGGGTACTGCTCTAGAGTATTCATGGTACTGAGACAGTGCTGGAGTGGTTGAAACATTTATCACTGCTGGGTAAACATAAAGTTCAAATTTATATTTAACAGACATGTAGCCATTAAGCTCACTCCGCATTTTGTTGGCAGCTGCCAGAAGAACTCTTCACATCCAATTGCGGCATGAGGAGCTGAAAAGCCCCCTGCTTTAGGGGTAGAGAGCACTTTTCTTTCTCTCAGCTACAGCCACTGCCCAGAGTTGCATTGGCTGCAGCTCCTTCTTTCTGGGATTTGCACCCAGAATCCCCCACACTGGTAATACTCGGGATTTGCACCCAGGTTCCCCCACAAGGATAATACGCCAATTTTGGCTTCTTACTCACTAGCCATGACAGTGAAAATCTGCCTTTTGCTCCTCCGTGACTATAGCAAGAGCAGTGGACTCTCCCTGATGTTTTGGTACAAAACATGCCAGCTAGCAGGTGTGTTTTCTGTAGCAAATCCAGGTTACAGAACAAAGTTGCTGCTCATGAGGCAGAAAAAGGCAATACAGAAAACACAAGACTTTCACAGTGCCAGAAAGCAGATGCAAAGCTGATCCTTTCGAGATGCCTCTGATAACTCTATAAGAAACTGTCACCTAGGCAGAAATATAACAGACTTAGATGGTGGTTTGTGTTTGTTTTAGAAGGGAAATGAGTGCAGCCAACTATTCTGAATGGTGTTAAACTGTTCCTGCAGAGATTCAGGTCTCCAACGAACTGGACAGATGCTATGTGGGTAGTAAAAAGACACTATCTTTTGTCATGTTGAAAGACTCCAGCTGAAGGGCCTTTTGTACCTCATGAAAGAATGGCGTGCTTATGCAGAAGCTATGATGCAAATGGGAAAAATAAGCAAGAAATAAAATAAAATAAAATAAATATTGCACTGCATTTTGCAGCTGGGTAATGGAGACCCAGATCTACAGAAGACACTAAGATCTAATATATTATTAGGGATACAAGCCAGAAACATGCAAGTTAAGCAAAATTTGGACCACAGCTGAGTTGCAGTCCAGAGCTATAACCAAAGACTCTTGCCCACTTCCATCCTTGTTATGGCTGTGCTTGTCTGTTGTGAGCCCTCCACTAGGCAAGTGTAGGGGGAATTTTAGCTGCATTCAATCTTTGAGGCCCACAATTTAGTTTCTAAAATTACAAAAATTATGGACTATGCCAAGGTTGTTTGGGGTTTGCCTGAGGAAGAGCCACACCAGCTGTGCGGAGAGTACAAACTATGGAAAGCCCATAAACCTTCTGAAAAGCATTAAGGGAATTTTAATATTCCTCATCATTAGACAAGGTTTACATGGTTCCTCTCAAATAATCCGCAGAGATTCAATGATTTTGAGAGAGAACCAAGCATCTGCTCTGACCTCCGGCGCACTTTCGCACTGCTGCCCCTTGCCTTGAGCCCCATAATGTCTTTGACACTGACGTATCTCCCCAGAGGGCCCCCAGGCCTGGGGAGAGCCAAAGACAAGCAATCCTTTACTTCCCCTGCAGACTTCGGCCAATGATCATTGCTGAAAGCCTGTGGCAGTGTGAAAAGAGCAGAAAATAATAAGGATGGCAGGATCCATAACACAGACACCTGCTAAGGAAGCTTAACTTCATCTAGGGTGATCTTGCCATGCAACCTGGAGGATAACCCCTACATTGTGACAACAGCTTTGCAACCTTCTTTTTTCATCTTTGAGCTGCTGTTGCTTTTGCAATATAGCGTTTGCCTGATTGTTGATGGTTATGGGACTCCACTCTGGCTTTATTTTTGTCATTGTCATTGTCATTGCCCATTGCTTGCAGTTCTGAGTGCATATATAAAAGATGGTCTTGGTACTCTGCACACACAGAGCATTGGAACTCTGTTGTTTTTCCTTTTACACACACATCTATATATAAGCTTAGAGATAAGTCTAACCCACTGTGGATGCAATCATCCTACCTAACCTGAGACATCTAACTAAGGGACCAAGTTGAGATGTCTACTTGCAGTTGGTGCATGCTACGTACAAAGATAAATACACACCTCTAGAAGAGCCTGCAGATCTCCAGTGGGCTGAATTGTCCTTTAAATTGGCCCACATCTCTTCATTGGCAGACAGAGATTGGGATACTTTGTTGCCTGAATTAGGGATCTCCTTTATTTTTCAAAACTTAAAGACCCAACAAGCCAGAAGGAAGGCCCTGACAAGCTATGCCCTTCTAGAAAGTTAGTTCAAGGTTCTTTATTCTTCCATAAATAACTTTCAGGTTATTATTTAACAGTGTCCTTTACATTAAGGACACAGGAGAGAAATGGAAACAGGTAGAGGAAGAGTCGCAATGTTCACCAGTGCATGCTGTCTCCAGTGCTTTGGTTTGTCCTCTCGGGAAGGTGAAATGAGACTGACTGTGCAAAGAGACAGTGATGGGTAAAGGCATCTCGCACAGCTGGAGCAGGGATGTGCAGTTCCCCCTTATGCCACCAAGTGTCAGTGATGCTCCTAGAAATGGTCTTGGCTACAGGCATTGAAAATGCTGCTCAGGTAAATGGGCCTTTAGTTTCTGCATTTCTGCTTTTTACGGTACATTTGGGAAGGAACTGTGATGCGAGATGTAGAGATTCAGTCAGCGATCTGCCTGGCTGTTGCGTACCTGCCAGTCCCAAAGCCATCTCTGGAAAAGCTGCAGCCTTTGTTGTGATTCTCCAAATTATAGCAATGCAAATATTCAGCTTCTGGGGAGGGGAGGCAAACGCTGAGGGACATCTTAAACAGTTTCACCTTTGATGAGAAAATCATGAAGGTCTAAAGGGCTTTTCTTATTTAAGAAAGTTGATAATTGAGGTAGTCAGCTTGCCAGCTCAATTTTACAAAAGCTGTCTTCTGACAAAAATCCTCTGCTAACTTTTAACAACTTCAGTGGCAGAATATTAAGGATGAAATAATCTTTTAACAAACAAAAATATGGAGAGACAGGATTTGAAAGGCAACACACTAATAGACAAGCCAGAAAGCCTAGAGGCAACAGGGGAGAACAAAAAAGCAGCACTTTTGGCCCTGGAAAGTCATTGAATATATCCTCCACTGCATCACGAAGGTGTGACTGTAACATGCAATAGCATAATTCAGCAGCACTGACAGTGGAAGCAAGGAGCAGAGGTTAGGACATATGGGGAGCCAGAACAGTGAGTCCCCGGGACCCCAGGTAGCCTTTTTTTTTACAGCTTGGTCCCTGCTGCCCTGTCTGTACTTCTAGAGAGGCAAAAGCAGCATGGGATGCCATTATTTCAGAGATGCGACAACCCCACAGAGCTACACCGTAACGGCAAAAGCATGATGCAATACCAGCGTGGGGGTGTTTGTTCTGACACACAATCCTTGACAGAGGTGCCTTGAACTCAGGGAGAAAATATCCAGAAGTGGCAAAATGTCTGCGTATATACATCCCATGAAATCATTGTTGATGTAGACCCACTCAGGACAGAGGTCTTGTCTCTCACCCACAGCCAAAATCCAGTTATTTGCACTGTTACAACGATTTGGCTGCTTTACTTCAGCTCTGGTAAACATAAACTGCTAAGACATGCTGGGGAAAAGCGAATAACCACCAATGGTAGGGCAAAATTATACCTAGCAATACTGCCTGTAACTCTGGGAGGAGGATGCTGAAGCCAGAATGGGAGCAGGGAGAGAAGCTGAGAGCTGCCGTAGGAGGAAGGCTGGACATCAGCATGGGATGCATATGTGCAGCAATCACGACTGTGCTGCAGGAGGTGTCTGGAGTAGGTGAGACTTCTTTCTCCATAACACCAGAGAGGTATTTTTATGTGTTATTTAGCTCACAAATCTGTCCAAGCTAGCACTGATTCTCCACTGCCATGTGACCAACAAAAAAAAAATCAAAGGAATGCAGAGAAGGTGTCTAATGTATCTACATGAGCTTGGGAGACTTACGAGATCACAGAGGAACATGCTGTGTGAGGGCAGGATGGGTCTACTGCTCCTTCTGTAACCTGTGCTGCTTAGCCCCAAATAAACCCAGGCCAAAACATTTAGTGTAATATGTATTGTAGACTCCACTATCTGGAGACCTTTGCATCTACAAAAGCAGGATAATAATCTTATTTCACTCCCTTTATTTTATGCAATAGTGATTTACACAAGCTGAAGGTTTGGCCATTAGCTTTGAAATCATGCAGGTGCAGGATAATGTTAAAATGCTGGGGATTTTTATGACAACTTAGCCTAAGTGTTTTTGGGTTTTTTACTTTTTCATTCTATGTTTGGCTAGGTTCAAATCAGGAGGTTTCAAAAGCAGTTGAGATATTTTCTACCTCAGCCTTAATGATAAGGGCCAAGAATTCAAATTATGTGTGCTTTCTAGCAGTCCTACTAAATTCTTTAATAAAAAATTCCAAATTGTTAAATTTGTATAGGAGTTAAGGCAAAGTAGCCCTTTAAAAAGAAAAACACAAATACCAATCATTAATGTTTTTTCCAAGCCCTTTTTTCCTAGCTAGCTACTTCCATTGGGACACAAGAAGAAAAGATCATTGCTTTTCCATCTCCTTATAGATCCAAAGAGAGAATCCCTGAGATTGATACAAATTCTTATTTTTAGTCTTCCTCAGCTACAAACATAAAGCAAACAGATGTTACAGTGAGCAAGCGAAGAGATAACAGCAGGGAGTGAAAGAACCAGAGGTCTGTGGAGAAAATCATAACAAGATTCACTGTCTGGTGGATTAGACAGGCAAGCTTGAATTAGGAAGAAGTTCCCCATCTCTAACAGTTCAAATAAAAATGCCCATGAAGAAGAGTTCCTTAAAGTTTCAGCTGGAGACATGCTGGAAGACGTGTTTTAGCTAACGCCATGCTAATCTTGAGTCAAGCAGGGTATTCATCTTGGTACAGAGAATTTGATGTGCTTGATGTGGACATGAACTCCATGAATCCCTTTTGCTGTTAATTCAGTGAAACTATGTTGAAATACATAAAAACACAAGACAAAAGAAAAATTTATCAAACTCTAAGCCCTACATATTTCAAATTAGGCTAAAATTTTTAAGCTCAGCCTAATTTCTGGTGGAATCAGTCTGGCTCCACTGACTGTGTCTCAGTAGTTTACCCACGCTGAAGACCCAGCTATTTTATTTGGCTCAAGTCCCAGAACACTTGATAGTCAGGAGAATATTGCTGTGATTTTCAGCCATGCTCTTGATGCCAGCTGCATTAATCATTTCTCAAAACCAGGCTTCCCCCTCTTTTAACAAAAGCTGACTTTCCTACCTGGTTCAAACGTCAGTAAAAGTTTCTCTTTGGTCAGTGCACTGTCTCACACCTGGGGGAAAAAATTTATTCTTGCTTGCGTGTTCCTCTTGTGTGCCCATGGACCGCTCAAGAACCAAGGACTTTTGTGTGAGTCTTTCCTTTCAGACTTGCTGCCACTTGATGGCACCAAAGCCCATGGAAAGGTCTTGGGCTGTAAGGTGGGGCTGGGGAGGAGGAGCATCACTTCAGGGTGCTGGATCCTGGCCCCATGGCCAGGCACCTCCAGCATCCGAGGACACCGGGGAGTGATCCGAATGTCTCAGCATCAGGTTCAGGGCAGTGCAATCCAAGTGGTGTCCGTCAGCTCTTCTCCAGAACTCAACTTGTGCTGAATAGGTGTTGAATTAATTCACAAAGCCTCTCTTTCAAACAGGCAATGGGATTTCTGACCTGTCAAAAAGCTTCCAATTTTCCTCATAGTCCTCTGTGTGAAGGACTAGGTTTACACTTCTCAGGTATCACTTACCTGTGCAGAAGTGAAATACAGGCACAGTTTGGTCCTGAAACACAATTACAACTTAGACTTGCAGTATGTACCACTCACCTCTTAACTGTGGGGTAGACCAGGTAGCTGGAGATGCTATCAGGTGGTTTCTGCCTGTGACTTGTCTTTTTGGGCAAGGAGAAAAGGGGCAACTCTGCTTCTGAGCATCATGTGATACAGATCTAGCCATCCAGGATCTAAAGCCCAGACAACAGATTAGTTATGTGGGGGAGCACAGGAACAAAGATGAGCTGCAAGTGGGAAAAGCAGCTCCTTTTTCTTCCTTGAAAGGACCTGGGTCATTGTGTTACCCCAGTGACAGTACTGGACTTCTGAAAATCTGAATTAATCAGCATTTCTGTCCTTTGACATTGCGCTTCAGCTCCTCATGCCGGCGAGCACCCTTCCATGGGGCATGGATGGTTCCATGCATCTCCTGGCATTGTAGTGTCCTGTTTGCCTGTGGTGACAGTGACATGCCTACGGCTCTTCCCATAAGCAAGAGGAAAGGGACCACAAAGTCTGAAGTGCAGAGGTGTTTCCTTCTTGCCCTCTCCCTGGGCAGTACAGATACCTGCTGTCCTGTACACAGGGCTTGTGATAGAAGCCACACATCATAGCCTTGAATAAATAAATTTTAAAGAATAACTAACCTAAGGAATTTGTTCTTCCTCTACAACTTGACTGACCAGGGTAGGCTCTCAGTCATCCCATTGTACCTGGTAAGCTCTCCTTCCCTTCCCTTCCCTTCCTTTCCCTTCCCTTCCCTTCCTTTCCCTTCCCTTCCCTTCCTTTCCCTTCCCTTCCCTTCCCTTCCCTTCCCTTCCCTTCCCTTCCCTTCCCTTCCCTTCCCTTCCCTTCCCTTCCCTTCCCTTCCCTTCCCTTCCCTTCCCTTCCCTTCCCTTCCCTTCCCTTCCCTTCCCTTCCCTTCCCTTCCCTTCCCTTCCCTTCTCTTCCCTTCCCTTCCCTTCCCTTCCCTTCCCTTCCCTTCCCTTCCCTTCCCTTCTTTCTTTTTTCTGAGCAGGAGAAATTCTTTGCAAGTATCAGTTCTTATTGTCCCAGACATAAAAGGCAGGTTTCTTGGCACTGCCAGACAAAACAATTTGGCACCAGTGCTGAAGTAGATCCAGGGCCAAGAAAGAAGGCGTACAGGTAAGGGTTAATGCTATTTCCAGGAGCTGTCTGTCTTATGCTGTTATATCTTCATCACCCCAACAGGATGTTGTGTATTTTTGTTTCCTGTAACAAAGGCACATGCATTAATAATGATTTTTCTGCACAGTTCTGCGTACAAAGTGCAGCCTGTGCTTCCTGATGAAGGCATTGCCAAGTATTGCAGAAACCCCCATGCAGCGCTGTTCATGTGCACATGCTTATGTACATCTGTACATGGCTATTCATTCATAAACATGCATACATGCTTATACACGCACACGCGCATACACATGCATCTACAGAAATGTACATTCCAGTATATATATAATACACACATGTACATGAATACGTATGTATATAAGATACAACGCTGGCTTTGCCTCTGGTGGCAGAACTGCCCTGCACATCCAGCCAGCCTGCTTGTCGAGGAGGTGTGAAGTTTTTTCACGTTTCCTGGGAAGGGAACATGAGCAGCAGCTGCATCTGCTGACTCTCAGCTCCAACGTGCTCGTGACTGCCGCAGGCTTGGGTCTCAGCGACTGCATCTCTCTCTGCTGCTGCTATTGTCGTTTGAATTATTTGAAGACTTTGCCAGAATCCCTAAGCAAAGGCAAGGGAGTGCTATTCCTAAAGTACAAAGTTTAAAGAAAGTATTACCTTGTCTCAGTTTTCACCCAGGAGATAGAATTAATCAACAAAAATAACATAACGAATAATTTTTAAAACAGCATCTAGTTAAGAGTATGGAACTAAAGCAGATTTCAGTCATACCACAGTGAGTTCAGGGTAAAAACATTTCAGACTGAGAGGTCTGAGATCAACACCCAGCTCACAGTGTCACCTTCAAGAAAGGGGTCTCAGAGGAGCAGCCGTGCAGAGAGGGCAGGGAAGGACCTACAGCGTATAACGTCTGGTTTTGTCTTGTCTTTGCCAATCCCCATCTCCTAGCTCTCCCAAGGAAAGTTTTTCTCTGGCATTTATTTTCAGGAGAGAAGGACATGCTAACCCTCATTTGGGGAGGAGCAAGTTCACCACTGTGTTGACACTGCTTCAGCGCCAAAAGCCGGCTGCCCTCCAGCCACCAGATTCCGCAGGATCAGGGTTTTATTCTCTACCACTTGCAAGTGCATCTAACACAGACATCAGCCAGCTAAGCTGCTGCTCCCAGAGCTTAGCTCAGGCTGTTACAAAACTGGTAGTGCTCAAGCTATGAGACTTGGTGGCCTCAGCTTAAACCTTCAAATCCCAGGACTTGTCTTTCCCTGTGGTCAGAGTCTCCTGGGTGAGCAGTGGGGAGGGGGGTCTGATTGAAACTGCAGCCCTTGAAATCACCCGGCTTATCAATTCCAGTCTCCTGTAAAATCAAAAGATCAAAAATTCCTTCAAACCAGAGTGCAAAAGCTTTTGGCCAGTAACTAATAATAGCAAAACAATCCTCTTTAGACCTCCCTGCGCATGAGGGTATTTTAACAGGGAAATGGTGCCACAGCTAGATACTCCAGAAGTGATAACTGTGACTGTGATTGTGTGGACCTGGGCTCTAACCACAGAAGCAGAGCCTCCCTGCCTCTTTTTAAGGTTCCAGCATGAACTCAGACCACTCAGTTCGTGCTTGCTCTGGCACAAAAGGGTGAAAAAACAGGATTTCTTATACTACTCAACAGCCATGATCCTTGGGATTTTTCTCTTGCATTCCTGCAGTCTTTACTCCCTGCCTTAAGGAATAAGTTGTATAGCGCAGTAATTGTTCCACAAAGCTTTTTTACCTTGGTGCCAAGGCCACTGCTGGGCTTTGCACTGTGCAGCCCAGGTCCCATGAAAATCGTTCATGTCTAATGGTCTCTGTAGTCCTCCAGAATGAATCATGTGTTTCAAAGTAAGCATGACTGGGTATGTCTTTGCAGGATGAAAACCCAGCCTTGATTCCTACCTGTAGGAAACCATAGGTCACCAGGTAGTCAATGCAGTCTTGTTCTTTCTGAGAAATGGACACCTGATTGACATAGAGAACCTGCCAGGGTCAAGACCTTAGAAAATAAACAATCCACTCTTTAAACCCAGGCAAACAATGGACTCTCCCATCCACACCAAGGAGTGCAATCTTGACAGCCACTCCTTGAATGTTTGTAATGCCTGTATTAGGAGCCAGACATACTATGGTGATGGATGGCCCGATATCTGGGGCTTGGGGGAGGTTGGGGTATTAATGTCGGTCACTAGAAATAGAGGTCCAATATTCAATACCAAGGTTATTTCCTTGGCTTCCCAGAGGAGCTGTGGTGCCAGTTCTGGTGGTTTCAGGGGGATGTGAGCACTAGATGTGCCCCGCTGGAGACCGGGCATTGCCCTTCTATGCAAGAGCTAGCAGTGCTTCAATCCAAGAGCAACAGGAGCTCTACAGGACTTGCTAGACAAGAAAGGTTTTCTGATTCAGTTTGGATTTTCATCTGAGTATAAGTGAGCAATGCTATGTCTTGTGATAATGTAAGGACATCAGCCAGGGAAAGCTATCAGAGAAATAGGCTGCTTCTCTTTCAATCATCAGTAGATATTTGTAACCATTGTAGAGATGATGGTCTTAGTGCTGAAAAAGTACTTTGTCTGGAAGGCAAGTGTGATCAGTGGTAACCTTCTCTGAGAGTGCCTCAAGACACTCGCTGCACAGTATTTCTAATTTTTTATACTGTCACTTGTGATTAAAAATACCTAAGCAATCATCTTAAACAAGCTAGCCAGGTTCAGTCTTTACCTGAGAGCTGTCAGAGGTTGATCTATAAGATCCTCTTGTACGAACAATACTACTGAAATGTAATACATAACCAACACAAATTAAACATCTTAGACACAGATGGAAACTGTGAAATCTTTAAATCTCAAAGAAGTCCTTCAACTTGAATTTTTTTTCAAATCGATTATATGATTATTGGATAAATAAACTATGTGATTGTTCAGCACATAAACACCCTTTGTTAAATGTGTCCGTCAATAGACAATTCATATAAATGATACTAACTATCATCAAAGGAGTAATAACGCCTTTATTGATGAATAAATCTCTAAAAGACAGATCAAATGGAGGTTAACTAGCCATGCATGACATTAGCAGGAATTAGTCTGAAAAGAGCCTTGCAGGCATGCTATCTACTGTACGTGGGGTGGGAAACGATGTGGGCCACACTCATGGAAGGACCTGCAAGGTCAAAAACCTAACCCCTGCAAAGGCCACGCTGGGTACTTTACATTATATAGTCTGGCAGCATTATTACAATTTTGTATTTTTCCGTGGTTTTCTGTGAAGGTTCAAAAAGGTTTTTTACACGGAGCCTCTTTTAGCATTTCTGAGGAGCATTTCTTAAGATGTGGATGCTGAGGCACTGAGGTAGTACACACACACACGTGGACTGACGTCTCCACGCAGCAAGCATCCCTGGGAAGGTTGCCTGGTCTTACCTAGCCTGGCTGAGCAGGAGGATGGTGAATGGAGGTGACCTGCTCACAGTCACACTTACTTCTTTGAATGTGGCCGAAGAGTTCACAGGACTCTCAGTTCTGACTTTCTTCCACACCGTCACCGAAATTCAGTGAGCTCCCAAAGTCCACATAAGGTGTCAGACAGGAATATGAATTACCTCTTTAAAAAACACAGGTCTGTTTAGACAGGAATGACCGCTACAGGCTTAGCAAAATTTCCCAACAGCAACAGCTGATATGAAGTACAAATTGATATGAAGTAAAAAAAAGATTTTCACAAGAAAGCCAATGATGGGACTGTAACTGGGTGGAAAGGAAATATTCATGAGCCACAAAGTGGTGTTCTACTGTTGTCTTTGCATACATGACTCTCTTGGTCTGTATCCCAGAAGTGTTTTCCAGCTCTAGTATGATTTTGTTTAGCAGTTGTGGCAAAGTAGTGGGAGGGTTTCTGCCACTGGTGACACCCCAACAAAAGCCTTCCCAGCACCTGTACCCACCACTGGACAGTGAAAAAGAAAAAGTAATGCCAGCAGGTCGAGGGAGATGATCCTTCCCCTTTATTCAGCACTGGTGAAGCCACACCTAGAGTACTGTGTCCAGTTCTGTGCTCCTCAGTACAGGAGAGTCATGGATATACTGGAGAGAGACCAACGAAGGTCTGTGAAGATGATTAGGGGACTGGAGCATCTCTCCCCACAGCAGAGGAGTCTCCGGCATCCCAGTGCTCTGCTGGAAGGTGTTCAGTCACGGTGCTCCATTGCCAGCAAGCACTGATAACTCTAAGAGTTGTTTGTGTGAGGCCAGTGGCTAGCTTTTACCTTTTCCATGGAGATATATTGCAACCAATAATAAGCAATGAGCTCTTCTTCCTACATAAGATGAAATCAATGCACATTAGAATAGTTAGGTTGGAATTACATAGCATATTAATGACCCACTTGGTAACTGCCAGTGTTGAAAACTGGCTGGATAAACTATTTTTCTATTCACAGAACATTCCCAAATAGGACTCTGGGGTGCCTTTTTGGAGGGAATCAGCTACACCATCTGAGGTGTTTGTAGTTGGGACTCTGTGGCTGAGCTGGTCCTCCAGGGTACTCCAGGGTTCCCAGGTTTCTCGTCAATGGAGAGGAAAGTCCATTTTAGGTTGTGAAAATGTCAGCTGTCATTGTATGTCTTTCTCCGCTGACTACGAAGGGACTCTAGATTGACTAGTTCAGATCTAGCTATTCAGATCGTAAATTAGGTGAGCTGAGTTTCACCCCAGCTGCCAAGGAAGGTTTGTCATGGTTTTGCCTTTGGTGTTTAAGTGCTCTCCAGTATCTTGCATGGACTTTTTCGTTACACCTCTGCTGCCTGGAGTTTGCATTCATCGCTCTTCACTCATTCATGGCACCAGATACGCATTAACTGAAGCCACAGGCTTGACAGCAAGCAATACAATAGAGGTACAGCAGCACCCTGACCACTCTTCCAGTAGATACTGCAGAACAATAGATAATCAGAGAAATGATGACACAGGAATGTAACATTGAAGACAGGCAAGGTGGAGCAAGCCGTATTGGGAAGAAAGGTAATGTGGGTAATGACTGACTCAGTGAAAAAAGAAGAAAGGTCAGCTCTTCCTCTTCTGACAGTGATAACTTATACAAAAAAAACTAATTTGGAAAAAATTTACTAAAGAATTGCTATCTGCTTCAGTGGTCTTTGAGCATATAACGCCAGAGTGCATTACACACTGGCTTTTCCTGCTCTCTTCCAGAATATGCAAAGTGATCTACAAATAGCCTATCGTCTACAGTACCAATGTATGGTACGAAAAGCTAAAGTACAAAATTTTGCTTGTACTTTGGCTTTTCTCTGCAGTTTTAGTGTGAATGCAAGCAGGCAGGTTCAAAGGAGTATCACAAAATGACATTCCCAAATCTCAGTGAAATTCAGGTATTTCAGATCTTTTCAAAAACCTTCCATGAAGGGCCTGAACTGAGAGGTGGCAGTTTAATAGCCCTGGAGACTCGTATCCTGAAATTACAAACTAAGCATAGCAGGCAAAATTATCCATAAACTTCTTTACTCTTATCAGCTCAGGAGCAGGATCATGCAATTGTGTGTGTAGGTCCCATGGGTAGAGACCACAGGTTTTAGGCAACAACACTAAACTGGCCTGTTGTAGGATCAAACCTACTGAAGTCTCTGTTGATCATCTCTGGAGCCACCCCGAACATTTTGGGGTGGTTCTTTGCAGGATTTTGCAGCTATGTTGTGTCTGTGCAACCCTGCGTGTCCTCATCACACTGCTTTTAACATTGGTCAGGCAATTCACACTGCAGTGCCAGAGGATTTCTTAATTAACAATGCCTCCATCTGTTTTCCTTGCCTGTAATTACGTCATTAATGAAAACAAGTCTTCCAGTGCCCTGACATTTCTTTGCATCTCACTCAGTGAAAAGGGCCAACCATGCAAATGAAGTAAACTTACTAGCTGGCCTCTTTCTAAACTAGATAAAGCAAACTTTGCCAGGGCCAATGGTCCTGGAGCAATCTTTCCAGCTATGCTACTGCTGGACTCATGCCACCTACCTTTAATAGAAACCATGTGGACATCTGCACCTTAGCTTGTAACACTAGGCTCCCCTTGCAGTCTGCGAGGCATTTCTAGAGCACAGCTCATCTGAACTGTTTTAGGTATTTGTTCTCACATGTTTCAACAACATGTTGTAGGTATTATTATAATTTGTAATAATCTAATTAATATTACTCCTAATAACAGTAGCTATTGCTGGCCTCTAAAGAAGGAAGACAATAGAATAGAATAGAATAGAAGTGAAGTGAAGTGAAGTGAAGTGAAGTCTCTGAAAAGGGTCTACCATTTTAATATCTCACATGAGCAACTGCATCAGGGTTTAGTCTGGAAAACAGATCCTTCACGCTTCAGGATCTCACCCAGAGTGAACTCCAAAGCTTGATTTCTGGGATCTGAATATCAAACTACCTTTCCCTAGAAATTCAACAGTAGTTACATATTGGGTTTTTGGAGTCTATTCAGATACCAGCTTTTATGATGGTACTTACGCTAAAGCAAGTGATAATGATTTTATGTAAATTATCCTCCTGCCAGCTGGTAAACAATACAATACTAAGGCACATGATACCATGCTTTTGCTGATCCTGACTGATCCCTGTTTGAGGCACTATTAACATAGACAACACTTTGTTTTCCCATAGGAGCTGCTTGGAGGACAATTAGTTAAATCCACTACTCTAATCATGTGGATTTGTTTTGGAGCAAGACAATCTCATAATACAAAATGCCTATTTCAGTTTGAACAAGCAGATTTATTAAAGCTTTTACGTGCACACTGTGTAGCTAGCATACGCAAAATTAAAATCCATCTGGAGTCAAGAGAAAATACAAGCAAACTAAATACTACAAGAGCAATAATATTACTAGTTCTCACATCAAGCTTGCAGTCAGTGTAATATTTTATTGTTATTCATAAGAAAATAAAATAGTAGTAATACTTTCTGCTCATGCCCAGCTCCTGATACACTTACATAGCAAAGGCCATCTTTTTTTTAACTACTTCTGTGTCTGCTTTGCTTTCTGTGCTCTGAAACGCTAAGGCTGCATAAGGCTCTGCAAAACTGGGGCTGAAGATTTTATGGAGCCTAAGGAGAGGCTCCCAGTGTAGTGCACTGAGGCACAGGCTAGGACTGGCCCAGCTTGGCTGATCTTAGAGCTACGAGGCTGAGTCCCTGCCAGGCTGAGACCCTCAGCACCTCCAGTAGTGCCAAAGGCCATGTCCTGACTCGCTCCAATCATGGCACCATTTTGCCCTTCACAAGTACTCCTCAAAGAATCTGTTACCCTGAGCCAGAAGAATAATAAAATGGTTCATGTAATTATACTCCAGGATGACTTCATTTGGCTTGATTAATTACACAGGCATAGTATCTAATCCCCAAATTTAGAATGGTGGCCGTGCTCTAATTATATACTCTGATAGCTTAATTCTCTTTCTACAGCCCAACCAAAAATAGTTCATACACATTTTTGCATTACCCTCATGCCAAAGGGGAAATCCAGCACCTATCACTAGATCCCATAGCCAATCCTAATTTATTCAGCCTTAAGGCTCCTGGGACATGCTGGGCAATCCATCCCCCAAGCAAGACACTACTCAGGCACAATGCAAGGGCAGATTTGTCCAATCCTCATACTGCACACAGGAAAACTAGAGCTGGGAAGAGGTCTGGACATCCATGAACAGCAAGTGCGTTGGATATTGCCATTTCCCTTCTGGAGATGGTGAAACAATGAGGTCAGTCTAAGTAGCTTGTCCAAAACCACAGAAAGAATCAGTGTTGGGGTTAGAAGTGAAAACTTTCTGGTGTCCGTTATTATGTTTAATGCCTAAATGAGAAAACTGAGGCAGACTGGGATGAAGGCACCAGTAGCCATATTTTCACACATATTTTCTGCTCTACTCTTCATTAATGCTCTTCAACATGAGTTTCATCCCTCCATAAACGTGCTTCTCCAAGCACACCAGTATAACAGAATAGTATATGCAGGGCTAGACTTAGTTACAACCATATAAATGCCCCTGATATACCTCTAGATAAACATCTGCTATAGCTGTTATACAACCCCATAGGGATATAACCACAGCTGTATGGAGGGGTTGTATTTGTTGAATGTTAGGGTGGAAGAACCATGCCCAGACGGGTTCAGCTGCTGTCAGCGTGGTGAGTAGTCAAAGCCACGCTGAACGGCTTTGGTGGGAGATTAGATCTGAAAGCAAAGCTAGGGCGCTTGCAAACAGCAAACACCATTTATTGAGATTACATTTTAGCTGTACAGCCATTTTATTAACACAGTCCAGCACGAAGGAAGTCTGTTCAACCAGGCGTGTCTTTGAACTGCAGAATCATCAGGTCTGGGCCACCATGCGCTTTGCTTGGTGTGTTGCTTGCCCTTCCAGTGTCAGAGCTGTTTTCACCTACTTTCTCTTGGGACCTGCGCGAAATATTCTCTGAGATAGCTTTGAAAAGGTGAGTGCTAGCTGCTGGAGAGAACTAAAAACATGCCTCAGTGTTTCTGAAGATGAACAAGACTTACATTGTGACAGTGGGGAGATCTGGGGGCACTGTGGTTGTCTTAACACAGCCATGGTTTGTTTGGGCTTTTTGAGCCTTTCTTTGCAGCATATTCAGTAGCAGTGCAGCCCTAATCCACTGTATATCCATTATGCTAAGCATTTTCTAGAATTCAGGTATGAAATCTGGCTGGAGACCTGCCCCTGAAGTCTACTGAGGACGAAGTTATATTTAGTTGAGAATGCAGGCCCTTATTATCATTTTAAATAGTGCTTTGGGGAAAGGATATGTGAGAAGCAGAAGAAGGAATAGAAAGTCAGTCCAGTGTCTTTATTTCCCTTATAATGTGTCATGTACTTCTCCACTTGTTGTCATTTACTTAAATATATAATCACCATATTGTGTTTAGTGGCTAATTGTTTTATTTTGGTTCCTTTCTGTCTCATTAGGCCAATTTACTGTTCCCACCCTTTTCGTAATAATAAAAAGAATGATAATAATGACAACATCAGAACCATCCCCAGTGCTGCCTGTCAGACTCCTTCCACAGTAAAGCTGCTGCATTCGCATTTCATTTTATGTCTCACATCTATTTCCCGCTGCATTATACTTGGGGTTGATGTCTATATTCTGCTCTGATGCAAATGACAATTCTGCCAACAGCAGAAATAATAGGAAACAAATTAAAACCAAAACAAAATAGTTGGCTGAAGACGAGACAGAGTGTTTGGATAAAAATGTTCTGGAGTAACAGTTTTGGATTTCCCAGGATCTCCAAAAATATTTCGGATCCTAAGATCTTAGGCTGCAACCACACCACAGCCCAACGCAGGTAGTAGGAAGTTTGGATTGTGCTTTAGACAGCTAAAATCTCATGAATTTGCCAAATCTCGCTGTATTTCCTTAGCACTGAACTCAAAATCAGTCTTGAGTTTTGGGTACAAAACACAGGAATCTGTTACAAGATCTTGATTTGATTTCAAGCCTTAGCCTGTGCCCACACCAAATTGCTATAAACTTTGCTTATGCAATGAACAAAATGTATTTTAAAATAGCTTGGACTTTTTTTTCTTGTAAAAGTTTGCTGATGTTTAATTATACATATAGGTATAAATCTAGACATAGTTATAGGAAGTATCTTCATTTAAAGTGTTTCTTTTCAAAATACAGACTAAAATATAGTTTTAATACTTTATTCATCCCAAAGACATTACATCAGTTTCACAAAATATCAGATCCTTTTCCTTCCACATTAATAAGAAAATTCTTATAAATGCTTCCAAGCATTAAATATTTTCTTGAAACACAGGTTTACTTGCGAGGAGCCCTGTTGCAGATGCAGGCTGAAATTCTCACTCCCTAAATCAACAGGAGTCCTCCACTGACCTCCAGAGGGTCAGCCTTTTACGTACAACTAACAAACATGTTCTGAGTTAGAAATTACCAGCTGTGAGGATAAAAAAAAAAAAAAAATCCATGAATGAAAGAATTCCTACATGCGACTGCAAAGTGAGGGTCCAATCCTCAGCTGGTGCATCCTGAGTGATTTCTACCTCTCCTGAAGTTTTCCTTCCCAAGGCTGATATTATACCATTACATTCAGCACCCCATCCCCAAACTCAGTGAACCATGATTCAAAGTATCAAAGTGTTCAAATTATAGCATCCTACTATTTTTTCCCATCTTTTCAGACTCAAGATTTTACACACAGCATCAGCTGACATAGGAAACATTGTCTTATTTGGGCAACCTCGTTCTCCTAGCCTGCCAACTGCTTTGAGCTAAACAATCAATGCTGTCCTTCTCAACTTTTTCCTTTCCAATTAATTAATTTAAATTGACCATTAAGTCAGCAGAGTTTTTGATTGATATTTTCATTAACAACCCTCTCATGCAGACCTGTCCAACACCTAAGAAATGTATGATAATGTCCAATCTGCATGAAGGGGTCTGAACATCTCCCTTCACCTCTCAGTGCTAGTGAGTTATTACTCGAATTGTGCTTGCTGTTTCATTGAGTGTAATTTGAATACAGATTAGCTGCCCCAGTGTTCCAGAGCTTTGGCATTATCATTACTGGGGACAGTAATTTGACTGATGAACACACGGGTTATCACAAGGTCATCACCTTCACAGTATTGGAATGGTCCTTCGTCCCAATTTTGGAGGGAAGGAGGCTAAACCTTTCAATAGCAAAATTAAGTCCTCTAAATTAACTTGTCCGATAACTTATTGAATAAATCCTTTACTAATTAAAGAACCAATAGGGCCCTTTGTTCTCAGATCTTCAAAGGCTTTATTAAAATCAATGAAGTAATATCAATTTAACAGTATTTTTTTTGTAACAGGAATTAAGATCCTTCATCCAATTAGACACAAATGTTCTGTATATGTAAAATGATTTGAAATGTTAAACAGTAAAAAGAAAGATACTAGGTTTACCCTGTGAAAGCAATTATGTCAGCCACACCTTCTCAAAATTCTTCTTTAGCACTCAGAAAGTGAAAATGTAACTGAAAATTTTCTTCAGACTTACAAAAAACCACATGTGTTTTATTTGACTAGGGACAGTATCACACTGAGACACTATTACGCTTACCCTGCTGTGGCATTTTATCCAGTATGAAAGAGCATTGAAAAATGCAAACAAAAAGAAAATGCATAATCTGAACTAAACCACAAAAACTGATGTACAAACAACAATTTTACAAACACCAGTGGGACAAGCATGTTGATTTACTAAGCTTTCTCCTAAGAAACCTGCAGCTGAAGTAGCTTTTTGGTTACAAATGAAATGAGTGTGGTGGCCTCAAGCCAATCTCAGCTGATCTCCATCCAAACCATCTGCTGGTACACTTGGTATTGTTTTTTGGCCAAGACATTAGGTATGTAATAAGTTATAGTTTAGAAGAAAAAGGTATAGCTGCACGAAGAACACATCATAATGTCCAATTACATTAAGTCTGGGTCCAGATAAAGACATCATCTTTATTTTTCCAAACCTAACAATTCTTATGAAAATGTTTTTTAAAGAATGCAGTTGTATCTAAGGTTTTGGACAAATTCAAGGAAAAAAATGTTATAAATTTGTAATAAAAATTTGAAAATGTTTATTTCATTATTTCTGGAGAAATGGACTCTTTCAAAGCTAAAATGAAACACTATGAAATTAAATTTTTCTGTATGCTAATAAAAAAAGAGAAATGCTAAAGATCTGTGACATTAATACGTGAAATGATAAATTTAGACATTTCTGAAAGAGCACAAATGTTTTAATGAATTCCTTTACATTGATGAAAATAGGAATATTCTTTTGACTGAGATGACACCCATACATGACAATATTTTAGTGAGAATAAGAAAATGAAGATGAAAATTAAAATGTGCAAAACTGAAACACACTGGTTCTGCCTACTAAAGCCCATAAATGCAAAACTAATTTCCTGCGTGACCATTAATATGGTCACAACATGTACAAGGAAAAGGAAATCAACATTTTAAAATTACTTTTGCACCTATAGTGTGAAATGTCATTAGTACCATAATTATAGAATTTATTGAATTATAGAGGATGAGCAATTGTTAGCAAAAGGGAGGCAGCATTTGGATAAAATTGGGCAGGATCACCTAAATACACAGCTTTCAAATTCATAACATATAGTTCATGACATGTAACATATTTTCGAAAGTGTAGTAGTGGTATTTCACATTTTCAGAAAATGGTCAAATTCCATCAAAACATTTTGATGCTTGAAAATTTTTCAAAGAGCTCCCTGCCTGAAAAATTCAAATACTTGTTAGTGTTTTCTCTCAAAATTTCAAAATTAAAGGTATTTAGAACAATAGTCTCAGCATTTTTCAGGATAAGGCTCAAATCTGCTTTTACTGAAAGCTTAATATATATAAATTTATTCTGAAACATATTTATTTTTATCTAGGCAGGACTATCAGTTGTACTATGTCCTTGCACATTGATGTAAAGAAAGACATTATCCAAGTGGGTCTTTTTCTGGCCCCTTAAAAATTACATTGCTTCAGTGCTTGGACCATAGAACTGTAAGAGCATTGCACATCTTTGGTACACTTTGGTAACAGGGCTACAGTCTCATCTGCATCTTTCAAAGCAACAAAGCAAGAGTGGTGCTACCAACATGGACAAAGGATCCTTCTACTGAAGCATCTCTACACAAGTGTTTTGCCCAAAATAAAATAACTGAACAACAACAACAAAAAGTCACAGCAGAACTTTCGTGGTACAAAGATCAAACCATCACCAAGCTCCTGACCCTTCCATGCAGCTGACCCCAGCTGAGATGATCCATATAGTGCACAAGGATGGCATAGAGCTCCAAGATAACAGCGCCTGCTAGGAAAGGTGCTGCTGACTGGCAACGTTTAAGTTCAAGGTATCTGGCTCTGGGATCCTGTCTAAGAACAGCGAGGCTCCTCATAACCCAAGACGGACATCTGCAATGTCCTGGCTGAGTTGCCTTTCTCTTGCCAAAAGGGAAAGATTGAACAGAAGGTGAACCCAAAATCTGCCCTTTCTGAAGACCTGAAGACTGAACCATGGACTGTAGTGACATGTCTTTATTGCTCCAAGGCATATAAGTGCCTGTTTCTATCATCCTAGAGAAATGTTTCCAGTACCAGGGCCACGCCAAATCCTTCTACTCTGAACCTGTACCGCTGGCCAGAAGACAGGTTGCACTGACCAGCCCAGACGAACCAGGTCTCCAGCAGATTGGGCACTCTCTTGGGAGGTGGAGGATCAACAGGGCACTGGATCCAAATTTACCCCTGCTAGTGCGAATGATGCTCTCAGCACTGATTCCTTTTGGAGAAACACGTGATCAATCAGTCCTCAGGAATTAAAAGATAAGGATGAGAGAAATGGAGAGAGAAGAAATGCCTCTGCCTCTGATCAGGCCTTTAAAAAGTGGCCTGGTGTTACCAGCAGAGGGATTTGAAAGTGAATTCCTTTTAAAAAGACTTTGCTGAAACAGCTTTGAAAATGCTGTCACTAAAGCCAGAACAACTTGTTGAGGTGGGTGCAAAAAACTTCACTAGAGTGGGATTCACTGATGCTTTTGTCACATCTCACTTTTAAAGCTATTCTAAATGTATCCCAATTAATCTTCCACACCACTTTATCCTGCATTCTCACTACATATTATTTTTGACCTTCACAGCATTTTGCCAGCATTAACTAATTAAGTCTCACAATATCCCTCTGAGGGAAGCAAGTAAACACCATTATCCCTCTTTTAAACTGAGCCAAAGAGGTCTTGTGCCACAGCTTTGCCTGAGGACATCATGTTTTCTTCCTTTCCTTGGTCTCTCAGCACCAAGGCAGAGCAATTAGATCCTGACCTTTTCTGGCTCCTAGTCTTGGGCTTGGATCCCTAAATCACACCTTTACTGACATTCATGACCTACTGTGGTCTATGTCTAGAAGATAAAGAGCTAAAACTCAGTAACTTCTTCCATGCCAATTCTAGTCTGTAATTTTTTTTTTAAGAAAATGAACAGCAATTCCTATTTGCTGCCACAGAAGAAGACAGAGAGCAAGATCTAAAAAATATTTGCTCTGTGAATGAATTGGGTCTATGTAAATCAATTAGTCATCAAAACAATTTGACACTTGGAAAATTGAATCTTCAATTAGATGTTATCTTCCCAATATCCTTTATATCCTCCCTGGATAGAGATAACACCTTTGTTATCTTGCTGAGAATCCACCTCCCCTACTTTAGCAGAAATGATCAACTGATAGTTATAAAACCCTTGATGTTTGTCCTTGGATGAGAGAGTCCCACAGAGACATGAAAACATTAGAAGCCACCAGATGAAACATTAGTTACTATGGCCTCAATAGTGAGATTTTACAACCTGGTTAAAGTGAGCGATTCCGGCCCTTCTGCAACATTTGTGATTTAAAGATATCTTTACTTTGGAAGCTGCTTCTGAACCCTGTTACTGGCAAGAATGGGACAAAAATAAGGAAGGTTTTCTTTTTCAAAGAACAGTCATAGTACCTTGTACCCACCCCTTCTCCATGCTTGGCTAAGGAAAGTGCCATGCTTGTAGGAAAAGAGTCAAATCCAAACAGAGAAGTGGCTGCAGCATACCTTGAAGTTTGACTTTGGCTTGTCATCAGAGACATGGTGTCTGGGGGAGCCCAGTGTGTGCTCAGCTGTGGGCAGAGGAAGGTGAGGACAAGCGTTGGAGGAAGGTTAGACTGGAGGCCCCACCTCTGTCTGTGCGTCAGAGCCCAGAACTGCCCTCTAGGGTGTGTTTGAGGAAACACCAATGAAGAAATACACTGTCCTGAAGTGATGCATGGTGAAAACATGCATTTCTCATTTGGCTTCCAGATTTTATTGAATTTTCTATATTCATTATGGTCCCTCCTCTGGGGCTGGCATTTTTTTTTTTTTATTTTATACTGTGAGAACCTCTAAATGCCACATTATCTAGGATAGGAAAAGAGCAATGTCAAATTAACCTCCAGACCTGCCTATCTGCTAATCCACAACGCAGCTGCTACTCCTCACTTGTAGCTCATTGAAGCTCCCCATGTTATTTCGTGGCAATTTTTTTCTATTCAAAAGTTGCTGAGTACATAGAGCCCACATTGGCACTATTCATAAGTATCAAATAAAATGCATTGATTTACTCCAGCTGCTGATTCGACCCTCATAGTCTTGGTTTATATCCCCTTCAACCTGTTCCCTGGGGAAGAGGACAATGATTTGGAGCTTACTGCTCCTCTGAGATCCACCTGGTCCAAAATCTGAAACAAGGGGAACATCCCATGAGATCAGGAGGTCAAGTCAGACTCCAGTAGTGACCCCCTCATGGAGCTTGAGTAGGAAACAACCATCTCTCATGCCGAACATGATCTATGAAAAAAACCTGTTCTTCGTGGAAAAAGTGAAGAACCACTTCCCTGACACCAGTTACTCCAGCAAACTGTCAGTGGAAGTCCTGTATCTGGGATAACTTCAAAACTGGACCAGTGCATGGACTAATTTTGATACCAGCTTGAGTAATTTACCTGAGCCAGTAAATGCAGAGGTCACCTAAGGTGCAGAGAGTCCTAGTGAAAAGGAAAGAAATTCAACTATTCACTGCAATATTAAAAACTAGATAGCAGAAAAAATGTTCCTCTATGTCACACTAAAAGTCAAATTTGCCCTAATCATAATCTTACTCAAGATGGTTTGCTTTTTTATAGTGCAAGGGACAATTATTTATTTTAGATTAAATTTAGATCTCAGCTGTGAACAGTGATGTAAAGTATAATCCCTGAAAACTCAGTTGCATTTAAAAACAAAGATTATGGCTTTTTTAACCTTCAGAAACTATATTCTATTATAAACCCATGTTAGTTACCTGGTGTAAATATACTAAAATCAACATCAGATAAATACAAGATGCATCAAAAGATTTAAGGCACCTGTTGTGTATTTAAAAGAATTATATCTTGTTTATGGTACAGTATAAAATGCACAGCTGATTTATATAACAGCTAGTCTATTGCAGGGGAAATCTCATTTCAATCATAAATGGCAGAAGTTGATTTAAGAATTCATTCTTTAATGGGTCTGCAATGTTCAAATTTAAACTCATTCAATTCATCAGCAAAATATTCAATATGGGGCACAGGGAACTCATTTAGGCAAACAGCGACTTTTAATATAAATTTTCCAGGAGATTTCTTCATCGATTCAGCAGTTTAGTGCAAAATGATTTGTGCGATACATTCTCAAGGATCAATGCAGACCAAGTCAATGGCTAATATAAAACAATCATCCCACCGACTACAGAGAACGTGTCAATGAACTTTGACTTCACATTGAACTGCTCTGTGGAAAGGAGAAGGAAGTCTGATAAAAATTAATCATAACTTCCCCCTCCTTCCCTTATCCTTACCCATTCTCTATTATTATTGTTTGTATTACAACACAACTTGGAAATCTTATTCAGGACTAGAGCCCTGCAGTGCTAGATTCTGCATAAACACATGCGAAGATACCACCTTTGCCCTTAAAAATTGATATCCTCAATCCCCTCACTTATCTTGGTGTGAGCCATCATCTCACGTAAATATGGGGATTACAACAGGGAACTGTCTGAGCTGCTGTAGCTTGAACCAGAGAACTTCTAAGAGACCTGTGAGCCTCAAACCTCCTCTGGACAAGGCAAAAAAAAAAAAAAAAAGGATCCTAACATAGCCGTGACCTTAGCAAGGTTGATCTTTGTGCTTTGTGCAGTTAGAGTTACCCTCCTGGAGGGTCTCAGAGGTCATTTTGCAGGATCAGAACCTAAGAAAAAGAAGGGGGACACATATACGTTCATATGCTATTGTCCCCAAATTTTAAGGCCATATCTAGAACTTTTTGGATGGGCTTCTGGTGAAGTCCACTTGCGGTTGGTAGTAGCAAAGTTCATTTACCCATCAACCTACACTTGACGGAGTGATTTCATATGTGACCAGAGATTTGAAGAATGCAACAGATTCCTGCAGAGATGAGTAAAGGGCAGTGTGGAGATAACCCTGCAGTTCTTAATGTAAGTAGCACCAGATGGGTGAGATCGGTGTCACTGGTAAAACAAAAGAGGCAAAGGGATAAAAGAAAAGAGCAGCTGACAGTGGATGGGCAACCTGGCCAAGAGGGACGTATTTGAACATGGGCAGATATTTGGGACTAATTTTAGGGACCCAGTGGAATATTCTGGGACAAAGTTATTAAACAAGACCTTGCCTAAGCTACATCTCAGCATGTTATAATACAGCAACATCTGCAATGCTGCTCATTCTGTATGTAGTTCTGGCCACCAAAGTGCCTGGAAATAGGCTAGTATCCATATAAGCAGGTTGTAATTTCACAAAAGCAAGTACAATTGCATATCTTATGCTGCTGAATTAACTCAGTCCAAGCCTGATAAGCTTAGTTTAAATTCTGGCTCATAAAAAGCTTTGTCAGTTGGCAGAATTTGGCTGAGTGAGATGATCTTCATGATGATGTTATTGTTCATGGCTGGGTTCAGAGGCACTCTGGAGATGGATTTTATTGATTGCTTTGGACTCTCAGTTTTTTGAAAACATCATCTGAACTACAGGGGCAATTTACATACTTTTACATAAAATGACATACGTTACATAAACAACAGGTCTTCCAAATCAATGCCTTCTGGAAAGACTATAGTGTGGCCTCATTTCATCCCCTAGATTTAGTTGCAACCTGTAGCTGGAGTACAGCTGGGACATGTTCTTCGGCCAAAAGGTGGGAAAACTGCCAGACCCCAGTGTTTAAAGGTAGTTTTGCAGAAGTGGGTGGAAGCAGAAGGGCATAGCATTGTGGTGTAAGAGGCAGCTGTAGTTTTTTCTCTCCAAATAGACCTCCATTTGTTAAGCTGGAAGCTTCATTCCTGAACTTCATGACCTACTTCAGAAAACTGATGAGAGAGAAAGTAGGACATTCATTTGGGTTCAGATTGAAAAATGAAGAGACTGGCTACTGTTTTTAATAGATTTCTGGTAATCTGATACATCTGAAGCCTGAATATAGCCTTAAATTACACTGAATGCCATATAAACAGAAGTCAAATAAGATCAGAGTTGGATGTAAGTATTGTCAATCCTGTCGGAGAGTGGCTGTACATCTTGCATCCTAATCCTTCCTCCTTCAGGGACGGTGAGATTTAATGACTGCAGTAAACCCTGTTTGTCAACTACATAAGGTACGTTGCAACACTTGTCTAATGTTTTTGCTATGTACCCAGATACCACACATTTCTGAAAACAGAAAATGCCAACAGGAAAAAAATCCAACACTTGCAGCATCAGAAATTTTCAGTTTTGACTGTCCCAGCTTTGGCTGGTGTTCAGGAACTATTGTCAGAAGCAAAGTCTGAAGGATCCTTCTAAGATATGGTTATAAAGTTATAAAGGCTTTCCCATTGCTGAAAGTTTACTGTGTAAATTACACCAGCAAGAATTTCAAGGCAAAACTTTCAACCATATTTAACTAGAATTAAGTACATAGGACTTCACCACAAGTATCTTGAAATTTTCAGTCTTCCCACTGATTTCAGTGAAGTTTGGTTCTGACTCATTAAGACATTTTCTTACCCAAGTAAGTTACCCGGGTTTTTTTTTTTTTAGTGTTGCTAAACAATTAGAGCACTCATTGACTCTGAAAATTAGCCTTTATTGTCCATCAAAGGACATTGCATTTTGGAGCGTTATTTTTCATATGACTGTCTAAAGGATCCAAACTCTCTGATAAAAAGGGGCTCAGTGATTTTGTAATATGTAAATTACTTCATAATTGACACCGCAAACTGGAAGCATTAAAAACCTTTTCTGCTTTGACAATCAAGAATAATCAAGAAAGTTAAACAGCAAAAATTGTCATCAGATTGCTAATCCTTGGAGCTTCATTTCATTTTTGCAGTGTCACAGGGAAGATGACACCAAACCTGTTAGCTTAGTTTTACCATGTTTCCCTGCTCAGGCTGGGAATGCCAGTATAAAAGGTTTACATGCAAACCCCACTGTAATGAAAATCAAAGGATATATTGATTTAATTTCCAAATTATTAATCAACTTCACAGCTGAACAAAGATATTGTATTGCTCAGCTCAAGCAAATCCTAACAACTTTGCCTCCGGCTACGAATCCAAGAACTGATGAAGGACAAAATGGTAATGCATGTACTGTACATGTCTGGGGAAGCTCACTATTCTTAAAGAATAAACATACTAGCTGTACAGCAAAAAAAGTTTTGTAATATTCAAGTGAATGAAAAATCACAGAGGAGTAACATATGTAAAGGTTCACCTGGCTTCAAGACAATAATTTCCCATGCAAACTCACTCTTTTAAGAGGGTGAAACAGAAAGAGTGAAGGATATAGCAACACAACAAATAATGGCCCCGTTAGAGATAGTGGCTCAGGAATTTTGACTTTTTAAAGTATTTTTCCAGTGTATCAGTCTTCTCGCAGAAGCAGGCATTGATAACCAAGAGGAATGAATGGCCGGAGTCCAGAGGAGAGTATCAGTTAGGGGATTGGGCAAACAATATAGAAGGCTGGGTCATATAGCAGAACTAGAAATGTGAGACAGTGAGCAGGCTGCCAGATTAGCTCCCTAGTTTTTGCAAGACTCAAAAATGTTGTACTGATACAAACCACAGTGTGTACAACTTAAGGAAGACTATATCAACTGCAGCTGCCCAGATCCTACGGAATCACTAGGAGTTACCTGGTATGCAGCGAACAAGAAAATCTGGATAAAGTGAAAAATAAATGGCATGAAAGGAAAACATACATGTGAATGACACAAACCCTGTCTAAAGCACATCTCATATGTCTTAGATTATTTTTTATTCCAAGGACAATTAAATAAGCCCCACAAACTTATTCAACAAAGTTTGGCTTCTACCAGCTGAATTTTGCCATTTCTTCTGAAAATTTTTTTCAGCCTGGCACCCAGATCCAAATTTTGGTTGTAGATCTTGATAGGAAATATGGAAAAAATGCCAAGCAGAATTTGGGTATCATGGTAATTATTATCCAGAACAACGAAGACATTGAACTCCTTCACTCTGAAATGGAGTAAATATCAACACGTTTCAATAAGGTGCAAACAACCATTTAAGAGTATTTGCTACAAGTTATAGCTTGTGAGATACTGCATACCCCCCATGAGGCAGATAAGATATCACACTGGCCTCAAGTGTTTTGCAACATCACGTCCCCAGTTCATTTGTATTTACGCACATTTGCTGTCTATCAAAGACCAGTTGTGTAATCTTAGCTCCTGCTTTCTTCATAAACCCACTGTTGTATAAAGCCAGGGGTGAGACAGCTGGTGGGACAGAATTAGAGACTGATGGACGTATTTACCAACTGATAAACCCTCCTGGTGGTGAAGGGACAACAGTACACGTCCACTCTCTTGGGCAGCTCTGTGGGTCCATCAGGACTTGTCACTCTGCCCTGCCTGGGGAAGCTTATGCTTTTTATTTCCGCAGGACAGAAGATCACCACTTCTGTGCTCCCCTCAGACTTAGGGACATCTCAGGCCTCCACCACCACTCTAACATATCGATTTAATTTCTATCTGAAAGGACTATGTTTTTATTGCCTAAGCAATTAAAAGCTAAATAGAGCAACAGCTTTTGAAATCCACATCGTAGCCAAAAATCTCCTGGCAAGTGCTTTGATTTGCGTCCATGTGGTTCAACAGAGAGAAATGAAAAATACGACTAAACAAGTTGGTGGAGTATGCAGGCTGTGAAAGAGCATGTCAGTTCTATTTTAATTGCTGTCCTTTGAAAACTTATCCCCAAACTCTGTCTCACCCATCCTGTACATCATGCCCATTGACAAAAATAAACAGTGCAGCAATTTGCAACATCACTCTAGATTTACATTATTTCCAGTGAGTCTATGATGGCAGAGTCAAGATATGGTCTTGTGCTAAAGACTGTATAGATGCAGAGTAAGGAACAGCCTGGCTATGAAGCATTTCCAGTCTTAACGGAGGGAACAGGGTGTTTTACTTCCAAAGATGAAGGGCTGAAAATTAACATTTTTTTCCCCAAAATTTCTAATGAAAAAAAACTTAAATATCTAAGTGTCTTCCACAGTTGTATTTCTATTTTTGTCTCATTCTAATATTTTGTTTGTATGATCCTTAGGGAAAAGTATGTCAGCAGCATTTTTTCAGGTCCATTAACAAATGAGTACTTTAGCAAACTTTTTTTTCACCAGAAAACACCAGTTCATTGAAAATTTTCATAGGAAAGGTCCAGCTTCAGCTCAGGTCAACTTTTTGGTCTGAAAAAAAAAAAAAGCTGTGGCAACTTCTAGGGCAAGCAGTCACTGCATTGTGCTTCGTAATGAAGCATCCCAACCAGTTTGATGTTATTGCAGACACAAGCAGAGGCCAAAGCCAAATTTTGATGCCAGTTACAGATTTCCAGCCCCACTGATTACCATATTCTTTTCGTCTAATTTCAACAGGATGGAAAAAGATCTAAACTTTGCGAACCGTGCTTCTGTACCTATTGCAAAAAACGTCTGATTTAAAATGCAGCCACCTTTGGGGAGGAAAGCAGCAGTAATTCAATAGCAGAAAAAGCATGCACAGCAATTCAGGAGAAAAAATGACTAATCCCAGACTATGCAAATTGGCTTGCTCCCACAGTTGTGTGGAAATGAAAAGTAGCTGAAACCTTGCTTTTACTAGCACATTGTACTAGTTCTCTTTAATCTAGTTTTGCTGAGTGCCCACCCTGTAATTGCAATCCTTTAATGAGAAGGAGAGGGAATTTGGGGTGAGGGTATGGGAATTGAAAGGTGGAACAATAATGAACTGTGTTCTTACATGACATTTCTGTGATTAGCAAAGGGGGAACCATAAAATCAAGGGGGGGGGGGTATTAAGGAGGATGGCAGCAGAAGAGGGAACAGACCATACTGAATCATGAATCTTTACTTTTCCTCTTTAAACGAATGAAACCAATAAACTTTAATAGTGCTGCTGAATGTGCCTTATCATTGACTGAAAATCAGATTTGGTATCGATTTGATTTTCAGAATATTACTCAATCAAGCACACTTAACTGCAGAAATTTAGTATTTTTTATATCTTAAAAAAATCAGTGCAAGCAAATCTGCCAAGCCTCCCCTCTGGCTACAAGTCTAACAACTGTTGAAGGACAAAAGATAATATATGTGAATACCATTGCCATGGTTCACTGGGTTAAAACAAACGGCCCCCATTTGACCTTTAAATTGAAGGGTTTCCCTTTATATCACTAGAGGCAAAATGCATGGACATGAATACAACAACAACAAAAAGAGGACTCGGGTAGCTGAGCTGTATTTGATTTGTGAGATTTTTATTCATTTTTAGGGGGATATTTTTTCTTTTCCTTTGGAGGGGGGTAAACCCAAAAGTCAAACTGATGAAGAGAAATGGAATCTGAATCTGGCCTGGGCTATGTTCACCGCTGGTTGGTTGGTCACCCTGAGGGAAATGATATGTGTGCAGCTGGGATGATGAATTGGGTTTGTTTAAGTCATCATTACATTGTACTTTTTTATGGACCTCAGTATTTATAACACTTAAAGTTGATTGAGTAATGTGGGTTGCCTTGGCGTCCCTGCTGGTCAGCTGGGGTGACGGACCTTGACAGCAAACATGAAGATATTACTGCTCCAAGACTGGTCCAGGATGTCGGGGTAATCTTAAGCAATCTGCTGCTTGCTCTTGTGTGTAATACACTGTTGAAAACTTTCCCTGTGAGTGCATATGTAGGTATATATGTAGGATTCTGTATATTTGCTGAAGAGCTCAAGCAACTCAGAACTAAAACAAGAAAATGGCCGCTTTAATGGAATTAATTTTTAATTTTAAAGTAAAATTTTAGCTTAAGAGTAGCATCCTTATAAATTGGGAACATAGTGACTTTCATATTTATCTTTCATATATTCATCCTTTTGGATTGGTCTCCCCTCTCTGTTTCTGCTGAACTCTATTCAGCTTTCTGTAATCATCAGAAGAAAATATGTGACTCAGGAGCAATATGTGTTCAAGCACCTTTCCTTGATGAGAATGACAATGATGATAGGCTAATTATCTTTAGGCCACCAGTCACAAAATAACAAAGTCTAGGCAAGTGGAACTGTGCAAGCGTCCAAATGTAACGTTAAGATCAGAAGCTCAGCTAAGAGAGGTGGGCATTGCTCCAATAGAAATGTGTGTTCATTTGTACCATGTTTGAAAGCACTGAGGTAAATGTGTTACAGCAATGCACATTTCTGCTTGTGATTATTATCAATGTCAAGATTTTACTGTACGTAAAACAACATCTTGTATATTTAAACCCAATGACAAACCTCGAAATTAATTATAAAACTGGCTTTGACTGGGTAGTACTGGTAACATGAACAAAGTCTCATTTTATCTGTATGTGTACAATTAGTATTGACCCTCCAATATGTGTGCTTCTGCAGGTGGACACACATGACTATGTACATATGTCTACATGTGTACACCACGACATGAAACAGTCCAAAAAATTGCACTTGAAGATTGGGAAATGCCAGAGCTAACGTGTCCTGGTCACTAGCACATCATGACACAGTATTTAGTTATAATCTAATTTTTCCCCAGCAGCCCTGCCTCATCCAGCACAAAGGGAGCAGCTGGTCAATGTTGTGTTTTATTGTCATCGTTCTCTAGGTGACCCTGCAATTAGTTTACTAGACATTATCCTCATCTCATCCTTAGGAAAGAATTATCACCCTGCTTGCACGTATTTAGGGTTATTTGAATATATAAGACCTGTGATCCTTCTGCCTATCGCAGAGGAAGTTAAAGGGTTATTTGACCTGGAATATAATGTAAAAGAGAGTGTCTTCCTACCCTGGTTTCCTTGCCCATGTCCCATCTCCAGTTGCCTAAACCAAGACCCAGTTGGAGGGCTTCTGTTACCCTCCCACCTACTTTCCCAGCCGTATGTTCTTTATCTCTCTGCTCTCACCTGGCATCAAAACCTGTTCTCAGCTGCATGGCACAGGTCCTGGCACTAGCAAAGGTCCTCCAGGTGCTGTGAAGCAGACATGGTCACTACCATACTTTATATAGGTATTTTGTTGCCTGGCACAGATGCTACTGAGCAGTTGACAGTGGTAACTTGTTAATGGAATTCATGGTTCCTTCTGCTAACGTAGGAACTCAACAGGAGCTGCTATCTTGTGCAGGAGCAGTCTATTGCGGTCGGTATAGCAGTCCCTGCTGGCTCCGTTGAGCAAGCTTTGGTGCTGCTGCATCATTCAACCTCAGGTGAGCACTTTCACTGGCATGTCAGTTGGTTGAACTGTCATGAACAGCATCACATAGACATGCAATCCCAAGTCAGAGAGAGAATCCTCCATCTTGGCATGTCACTATGTTTCTCTTCTTTCAGCCCTGCAAGCCCTTGCACACACTCAGTGTGTGCCTTCCAACTTCTATGGGAGTAAATCATCAGAATATCTCCTAGAGATAGCAGTTCATCCTAGGAGATTGCCTCCTAGGGAGGGATTGAATTAATATTGATATTTTCTTCTTTGTTGGTGTTTGGCTTTTCAGCCTTAATAGCTTTTTAATACACAGCTTAGGCATGAAATGCAATTTCAAATGCTTTTCATTGAAAGCAAGAATTGCATCACAAGGAATCACAGTGTCATATGAATGCCAGTGGTGATATGAGGATTCCAGGCCTCAAGCACATTCTTGGTTGCTTGTAGTAACTATAGCAAATTATGGCCACAGCGAGTTTTAGCATTTGAGTGGGCTGGGAAGTACTTTTTGCACCATAACTTCATGGATACTTGCTGAAAGCCCAAGTGTTGGTAGATCCAGAAACACAGGCTTCAGTTTGGTTTACTTTTCTACACGGGAATGTAAAGGTAGTGTGCCGAGACATTTCCAGAAGCACATTGCAGCACTGGAAGCTGCAGCATCTTAGAAGGGGCATCTGTGAGACCTTCACCAAGCTCAAGCAGGAGCCAGTAGCTTTCCTCTCATAAGAACTTAAAATACCTGCAATGATATAATGGAGGACATCTTCCCTTTCTGAGAAACGGTCTCCTTTCCTAGCTCCTGGGGATTTGCTGCTGACACACTAACCCTCAAACTCGGGAAAGAAAGATCGTGCCCGCTGCTATGCACCACTCTCCTCATTCCAGTCTCCTTGCCTGGCTAGTCTTTCCAGCCCTCAGCTCCTTACCCAATCCATCATCTCCCTTCTTGCTCTATTCCCAGTTTTTACCCACTCAAATACACTCTTTTTCAACAGCTTTCAGCTTTTCTTACAGGCTACCCTACTCACTTCCCTCACCATGCTCAAGTCGAGTGACTTGAGTCCCTGCCCCATACTGGAGAGAAAATCCACCAGATCTTGCTCCAGCAGTGCTGGAAAAAAATTGCTAGGAAAGTCCTGCTCCTATCCCACAGTTTCAGAAAGGACCTTGCCTAGTACAGAGGAAATCACTGACTATCCTCATCTGGGAAGTTTATACTGGCTCACACAAATTCCTACAATGTAGCCATATTTAAGATTTTTCTGGTGAACGCAGAGCAGACATCACTTAATTTTCAGTCCTGTGCTTTAAACCACAATGAAGGTACATCTCCCCGCTAAACTACTAAAAAGGAACATTTTCCTACATGCAACACAGTGTATTTTCCTGTAATTTCACACTCAGAAGCACTTCAACTATTTCAGCTGCAATGTTCCCAAAATATATAGCCAGGAGAAATATCTAGCATGGAAAATTTCAACCAGACCAGTTCACTTTCAAAAAATTATAAGCAATATAAAGCAAGGTCTTGTAATAAGAACTTCCAGAGAATCTCGGAGCCAAGAAAATTAAATATAGGTGCTATTCAGTGTTTGTGTTGCCTGTAGTTACACACACCATAAATATGTTGGTAGAGGCCCAGAGCTCTATATTCCACCTGACCTAAAACAAGAACCCATCAAGGAATTCAAACTTCATCCTTACTGCTCTGTACTGAGAGGGTACTCATTTGACCCATTATGGGCCAAATTCTGCTCTCATTTACATCAGCATCAATCTTAAGGATCTCTGCTAATTATAAAAGAGATTGCTATGTGTGAGTATAACTTGTTTTAGCAACAATTTCAAATTATGTGTGCTGCTACCTAGTGGATTGTTGCCAAAAAAAAAAAAAAATCCACTCTTGGAGGAACAGCACCAGTGAGTCCAGGAAATATTTGCCAATATATCTTTTAGTATTGGGCCCTACACTGGAAACAAAAGAAAGCAAAGTTAATGAAATCTTTCACTAGACCGGTGCTTGCACAAAACCCCTTCTGTTTTCTCCCACCTCACTTCATGTTGATGGTAAATGAAGATTCTTAAGATACTTTTTTCCTTTGCTTTAAATTGGATCAGAACAGCAAAAAGAAGCCAAGTTAGCACTAAAAAAACCCAACTGTATTAGCAGTACACTCCAAATAGCTCCACCAAAAATCAGGAAGAGCTTGCTAACACAAACACATCCTTCTGTGTGTTTTTTGTAGGCTTCATTAATTGTCATCTGCTGTGTGAAACACCAATTTAATTGAAATTTGTCACTAATCAAGTGCATCCTTCTAATGATGGTGCATGACGGTCACATGTTCTGTGCATAGTGCTACTTAGTGCAAAATTCAAGTAAACACTTGAATTATTTTCAAAGCCTATTAAACCAGCTTTTTAAGTGCAGTATGTGGCCATTTGCATTGTCACTCAGTTTGTACACAAACAGAAATACATACACATATTCAGTGTGCAGATGCAAATTCAAAGCTTAACGAACCGGGTCCTGAAAATTATTCTTAACTGACTGGCCAGCACATGGATCAATAATAAGGCCCAGAAAGCCCTTCAATCCTGTATTGTCATTTCAAATCCAGGCTCTAAGTGATAATCTACAAGGGCTGTAATTTATTGCTTTATTAAAATTTTGTGGGAGTGATAAATCCACCCTCTGAACACAGGGTCAGATGCTGACACCGTTTGACTTTTCTCTTATGTTCATTGTGAGTTTTTAGTGGGCTAGGTCGCACCCTTGGTTACTCTGATGTTGCAGCTGGAGATGAGCACGTTCCCTACCTCCGCATCCTCCATCCCATCAATGGGTAGAGAGCACTACTTCCAGAGTGGCAGTTTTGATAGAGAAAGTACTACAACATCCTTCCCCAAGAGCAAGGCAGTTTCAGTTTTTCATCCCAGACAAGAGCTGTAGTTGGCAACAAATTCTCCCTGGCTTCCCTGATGCTGGTTTGGTCCCTAGGCCCTCTGGATTATAGGATATATAAAAGTAAAAGGAGAGTCAAAAAATGCAGAGGGAGTGCTATAATAAGGCAGCAAATTTAAGGATCCTGCCTACTGGTTTCTATTTAGGTTGGTTCCTGAAGAGAGTTACAACTCTCAAGGAATAGTTCTAGCTGGGAATATTTTAACTTCACTCAGAGTCTGCTTGTCTGGCTGAGGCAGCAGAAACAAGGCAGAGTGCTACTGAGACCACCTAGGAATGGTCAAACTTGGAGAAAGAACTCTAACAGCCTCAGGTTTTTGTTCTGGTTTTTATCTCTAACTGTAAATGGTAAAAACAAGGAAAATTTGTGTTCAGGGGGAGCACCTTTCTGCTAAGCCAACGTCATGCTTCATTTTTTTTTTGCACAAGTAGAATCCTGGTTTCAGCTGGGATAGAGTTAATTTTCTTTCTAGTAGCTGCTACAGTGTTATGTCTTGGGTTCAGTAGGAGAAGAATGTTGATAACACCCTGATGTTTTCAGTTGTTGCTAAGTAGTGTTTATACTAAGTCAAGGGTTTTTCAGCTTCTCATGCCCAGCCAGCAAGAAAGCTGGAGGGGCACAAGGAGTTGGCACAGGACACAGCCAGGGCAGCTGACCCAGACTGGCCAAAGGGGTATTCCATACCATGTGATGTCATGCCCAGTATATAACCTTGGCAGAGTTGGCTGGGGGGGACCGCTGCTCAGGAACTAACTGGGCATTGGTTGGCGGGTGGTGAGCAATAGCATTGTGCATCACTTGTTTTGTATATTCCAATCCTTTTATTACTATTGTCATTTTATTATTGTTGTTATAATCAATATTGGTTTCTTCCTTTATGTTCTACTAAAGTGTTCTTATCTCAATCCACGAGTTTTACGTTTGGGTTTTTTTTTCGCAATTCTCTCCCCCATCCCACTGGGTGGAGGGAGGGAGTGAGCGGCTGTGTGCTGCTTAGTTGCCAGCCGGGGTTAAACCATGACAAGCAGGAAGGGCTCTGGTGAGGCTCCATACTCCACCCCAAGAGTGGGTGAATGCCCTTGGTCCTTGCTGATGTTTGTAGGAATGATTAGCATGTGGCATCCCTTAGGACCTGCTCAGCATCACTTACAAGTCGGACAAAAGCAAAAGCAGAAAAATCAAAGTCATGCTGTTCAAGAACATGACTATGATCTCAGCAGGTTTGAAGTAATCCAGTGTCCAGAAAACTTCTTCCTATGTGAAGGTACCTGACATTATTTTAGCTTTTTTGTCTTCTTTTTTTTTATTTTCTTTTTTTCTGGTGAAGGAAAGAGTTGTATTGTTTGTTTTCTGCCTGCCAAAAGTTCCCTGTATTTCCATGCTCTACTAGATAATGACCTCCTTAATGCAGTCTGTAGTACATCCTTAATACTGCTGTAAAACTGAAGAGTGGAAAAATGTCAACAATAAAATTTTGCAAAATTTGTTGTAAATCACTTATGCACATATACCTGTATGCCCTAAGACAGAAAATTTTACCCACAAGACCCCCAGTGGTGCACATAGAGATCTTGCAAAGAGCCGCTACAGGTCAAGGAGGAGGTTTTCTACCTCAAGGAGGAGGTTTTCTACCTCAAGCAACCCAACAAGCAATCTTCCTTCCCAGGTAATAGGAATGTCAAAGAGAAATTGGCTTTGGCTTCCAAAATTAAAAGGAGTCATCTGAAAAAGAGAACCCCTGTTCCAAAGCATTTTAAATATTTCACAAAGTGAAAATGTTTTGCTGTGTTATGTTCAATCTGTCAAATTCATTCTGCTCCTAGTTTGCAAAGCCATTTTCACTCTCAGGTTGCAAAATGCAAACAGCTTTCGCTTCCTCTCACCGAAGGGCCTACCTGCCAACACTTTCCAATATGAATGGAGAAGTTCATTCCTCCGCAAATGAAGTTCACCCATGGGCTGAGCACCAGATAACTGCCAAAGTGCAAATAAGCTTTATCTTGAACTTTTCCTGAATTAAATGATTTGTGGAGCATAGGCAGAGAGGTAAATGCTACCTTCATTGCAAGAATTACACTGAACTTGTGTGTGTTAGGTTATGTGATAAAAGGCTCGTCTACACACACACAAAAAGGAACACAGAGGTACAATGACAAGTTGAGGAAGCCCAATAACAGAGAAATGAGCCCCTGCCTGGCTTGTCCCAGGGCTGTCATAGGAGACATCAGCCCCACTGTCTAGGGGTGAAACCCATCACAACGAGTCAATGGAAAGACTCTCCGATTATTCCCCTTTAGGTGTTGGCACCTAACTCAGAATACTTCCAGGGACAAGCTCTAAGCGTTAGTATCTACAATGGCCTTTCCATGAACACAGGTATATGATGGTAAAAATCAAAAGGTGCCAATAACATTAGAAGCTTCTGGCTTCTAAATAGATAAAAGAACCCAAGACTAAAGCAGCAACTTCATGATACGATATTATTCACTTGCATGTATTGCTTGAAAAACTGAGATGTGGAGAGCTTCAAGCAATAAATAATCTAGTTCCATAATGTAAGCAGAGGCAAGAATAAAAATATTAACTCATGTTTTTGCACCACAGGCTGGAAGTTTCAGCATGTATCAGTGAGAAGGACTCCTTAATCTCACTGGAAATCTCTGCATGCTGACTACTTTTGGAAGTTTTAACTGCTACTACTAAATCACCTTCTATTCTATACCACCAATGAGAATTGTACAGGGATGAGGTCTTTTACTGAATATCTCTGCAACTTCTGTTCACACTTTTGCATTTATAATCAGGTGGTGCAGAGCACACTGCAAACCTCTTCTTCAGTTGAAGGCAGTGTCATCACTAACTTGTAGAGACTAACAGATTTGTAAAGACATTTAACAGCTGATGAGACAGACGATACTGGACAGAGTTTTCAAAACTTTCTTGGTGCCTATATTTAAATGATTGCATTGGTGTAAAGGATCATGGGTGATGTTGAGCAAGAAGGGATAGATGCTGAAAAGTAGTTAGACTCCAAAAGATGCAGTGGGTGCCTACCAAAACACTGATGTGCTGGAACTAGGCACACAGACATACTGAAAAGTCTCATTTGATGCCTAACTCACCCAAAGCCCCAGACAAAGCAGTTGAATATCTTGTTTCACTTCTGCATCTGGAGATCTTTAATGGTAGCAGAAGGACATCAGTAGTCAGCAATGTTTTTAAAAACTATCTTTAATTTTATAGAAAAAAGTTATTACTTTTTTTTTTTAGATCTGCTTTTTCACTCCTGATAAGAAACTTGCTTGTAAAATACCAATGAAAATGGTTAAGATGATGGTTAGGCAGGTTCATTTGGATCCAGACTGAGAAGATGGCATTATTATTTATTTCGTGAAGGCTACTCAGTGAAATTACGAGTTTGAAATGCTACACTGAGGACAGCACAGAGAGAAAATAGAAAATAGATCACTTACCCTATCAAACTGCATCTTATTTCTTTAAAGTCTTTCAGGTTTAATTAAATCACGTAGTATTGCTTGGATATAAGAAAGTTGTTTTTAAAATGTGCATTTTCTACTGAAGGTGTTGTTTCTAAAGGAATCAACAACAGTGAAAATCTTGATTTAATTCTAGCAAACAGTAACAAATCAGTTGCCAATGTTGTATATGTCACTATTGCTCGATTGTAATATTTGCCTCTAGGTATTCTGACTGAACAAGCCAGGAAGGTATAATCACACAATACTATTGCAGTTTTTTATGAATTATGAGAAAAAATTAGGGCAAGAAACAGAGATCTAAAAAACTCCTTAGAATTGACCCTAAATGAAATTCTGTTTAGGTGCACACACTTTTACTGGGACCACATCCGAGATATATGATAAGGTAATGATAATAATGTCAATTCACTCTTTCTTAGGCAGGGAATAAGATTACATAGACTTTGTTACTACAGAGGCCTATCACCCCCACAGAAGCCTGCACTGTGAATGAAATGGTATTTGCCTGTTTATGTGAAAAATGATGAAACTTTAAATGAATCATTGACCTTTCTTGAATGACATGTGACCTGTAAGATATCTGAGCTGTATATCAAGAGCAGTTCTTGAAAATTGCTGTCTGCTGACCGAAAATAAACAATAAGATATCAAATATGGTTTGAAAAAATTGACTTGGTTTAACACTGGGGGGGGGGGAACTGAATTATTTCGACTCACCAGTCAGAACACATCAATTCATTTCAAATCATCTTTCATCTAGAGACTGGAAGGGCTACTTCTTGCCTTTAAAGCTGCTTATGTTTGAGCAATTGCTATTTACCAGAATGCATGCTTTATTTAAACAATAACCAGCAGTAATAAAGAAGCTGTAAATGCAGGGATTGTTGGGATGAGATGGATTCTACAAAAGGAGAGAGAACCTTTATTCTTAAGATAGGGGTATCTTGTTTGAGTTTAAAGGTCAGCAAAGAAGGGCAAATCTCTGAATGGGTCGTTTGGGCCTTTCTCCTACTCAAAAGTCAGCCACCGAAGGACAGTAATTGGTAAAGTAATCTAAGTAGAAATCCTGAAAAGTCCAGGCTTTGTGGCAATTGGATTTATTAGGGGCATACACGGTCTCTGCCTGGCTGTGGGTTAGCTTCTCTCTGTAGGAAGACAATCTTCTTTCCATCTGGCTCTGCAGGATGCCAGGTACTGATAATGGATGGCCAAACCTGAGCTAATACCCAAGTGGACATGATTCGGCAGAGCTTTGTAAAACATGGTGGCCTTGCAGACTTTATCCTCAAACCCTGTCCACACTGGGCTCTTAACTTTGTCAGATAGTGCATTACTTTGCTTTTACTCTAGACAGCGCAACCGAGGTTAGATGATTTGTGTGTGTGGGCTGGCTGAATCAGGGATTATTCACACCAACTTTAGATACTTCACTTAGTTAACTGGGCTTTCTTTTTAGTCAGTGGAGAAAGACAGGTTCCTCTGACAGTGATGCAGAACAAGAAGGAAGTTAAATTGCTTTGACTCATTGTCTGGAGAGATCCTAGGAAGAGTTTTGGAAGGGCAACTAATTAAGGTAGGTGCCTAAAGTGCCATGGAAGGAACATCATTTCTCCTCATCCAAGGGGCACAGTTTAATTGCCCAATGACACATTTTGGATGGCACTAGTCACCAATGATGAGGCAACTGAGTTGATCCTTAAATGTCTAAACTGAGTACTGTAGTGTTCATGTAAGAAAGCTGAACAGATGCCTAGAAATTGGGCTCCTCTTCTTTGAAAACACCACAAAGGCAGAAATTCCCACGTTACTACAGTGGTGTTTTCCCCTAGTTTTTTTATCAGCAACTTTTTATTTGGCTTCTCCTGAGGTACACTAGCATAAACAAGGAATTGAGAATGGAGGACTAAAGGCAGAGAACAAGAAAGAAGAGAAGAAGGGGAACAGAAGAGACTGGCCCACAAAGTGCAGTTTTTCTGAGATGCATCCAGCTGGAAAGAAAAGAAAAGAGCAGTAAGGAAAACGAAGCAAACAGTGGGCTAGGGTGACCTAGGCAGATGGTTAGGTCAAAGGCCTATGGACCAAATATTGATGTCTTACTAGCTCAGACAATTTGTACTATCCCCGAGGAATGGATTTCCTGACTTTATGTTATTTCATTGCATGAGCTGGAATAAAAATACCCATGGGCCTCCTCTGCTGGGAAGTCAGCAAAGATCTGTCCACTTCCATGTGCATTTTAATACCTGTCAGCTGACTCGCGGCACCAAATAAAACACAAGCATTCAGCGATGACAGATGGATTTGTTGCCCCGGAGGATTTGGGATCCATAAACCAACAAATGGATTCACTCATCTGTAGAAGTTGTTTTTTCATCTGTGACAGCTATAATACAGATAACATTATTCATTCAAGGTAAAATCCAAATCAACATAGGGGCCATGCACAAATCCTGTGACACAGTTTACAGGAAAGTCTTAAAAAAGCCCTTAACATAGGGTTTAATTATCTTTGAAGCAGTGGGTGGAGCAGCGAGCCGGACCTTAGACAACTACCATTAGATAATTTACATTAACACCAGCATAAATTTCAGAAAAGACAGGTTCCCTCCAGAAAGGCCCTGAGAAGGTTAGCTGCTTAACCAACTTCATGCATGCTATTTCAATAAACTTAGGGGGCTGGAATCCTCTTATGGTCCCACACTTAACAGTCAGGCTGTGGACAGCACAGGAGGAGCAGGCTTGCCAGGAGTGGGTTTTCTGGGTGCCAGTACATGGCTGAAATAAAGCAGCCCAAACGCAATTGGGAAGAACAAAATTGTTTTCAGCTGAACTTGGCTAAAAATTTGCTTCACGATTGGGCTGAGGCTGAAAGGAAATTTGCAGATGAGTATTCTTATATGTGCCAAATAGATGACTGTGCAAAATGTGAATTCCTGCTGTTCCTACTCATAGGTGGCTGGACCTTAACCCTTTAGGGATCACACTGTCTGGCTGAAGCAGGATAGCAGAGTGAAAGAGGTATAATATTAAAACTATTTATTCTCTTTAATACAGCACGCTCTTCTGTAATACAAGCCGACACCAGGGGTTTATTGCATGATGTGCAGAAAGTAGGGTGGCTCCTGCCCAGAAGAACATAAGCACATAGAGCTAAAAGAGATCTCTGAAGTCACTGTAACCAAGCCCATGTAGGTACCTACTATGTAATCTGATAAACTTTCTGAACTCCCTCTTAAAAGTTCTTAAGTTTTCTTGCTATTTATTTGTCCAAGAAGGAAGCTGCTTCAGGTCCTCAGGGCTCCAATGGTCTGGGTTATCATCTGCCTGAAACAGAAACCGTCTTTTTCTGATGAATTTGTACTGCACCTAGATAGGACGTGATATTTAAACCACTACTGCATTAAAAATAATAAACAGCAGCATTAATCATAATCAAAAAAGCATGTATTCATCTCTCCCTAGCCATATAAAATATAGGTAGGGCCTGTCTGGTTTTATTTATGTACTCAGAGGTTCTGGTATTAAACTGGGCTATTAAACACCAGGCTCTGTGCTGGGAGGGAAGGCAGGAGGGTGCTTCTGCCAGTCAGGGGGGTCAGTGGGATAGAAACAATGACCAGTAATCACCACTAATGGCTAGGCCATTAGTACTGATGAGGCACGAATGTCAGAGACCAGGTGCAAGTGACACGGGGAAAGGAGTGAGCACTAATTGCCCTATTCAGAAAATGTAAATGTGCTCCCAGGCTACGTGACAGCAGCAGAAAGGCAGGGCGCTGGCTACAAAGCTCAAACAGGGCATGGAAATGAGAGCTGGAAGATGCTTCCTTGGTCTTCTCCAGCCTAGCTGCCAGTGGGACTTTCCCGCAGCCTTGCATCTGCTGCCAAAGCCTCAGGAGATGGGAGCGTTGCCTTTCCCCTGGGGAGAAACTCTGAGGGTCCAACAGTCTAGCCTTTTCATTTAATTTCATTTCGTTTCATTTCATACCCATTTCCTACTTTACGCCTTGCTTGTAGCTATGATGGGCTGGAAGGTGCCTCTTCCAGGCAGGGCTGGCTTACCCCATCACACGGGTATCCAGTGTTTCACATGAGCAAGCTACACACTCTTGCTGAAAAGATACAACACACATGGGCTTTGAATGGCCTCCATAGCTATCCCAGAAAAAGCCCGTGTCACAACTGCCAAATGCAGGGATGTCCTCAGAGACTCCTTTGCCCAAGGAACCTCCCTAATGGCTCCAAAACCACCTCCAGTTGATAATAAACCATGTCTCTGCAAAAAACACTTTGTTAGTAAACAATATCAGTGCAACTACTCTGACAAAGCGCGGTTAGGTTCATCTCACCTAATTTTTACTTTCTGAAAGTTGTATCTCTGGACCCCGGGTGTCAGTCTCTTCTCCCAAGTAGCAAGTGATAGGACAAGAGGAAATGGCCTCAAGTTGTACCAAGGGAGGTTTAGATTGGATATTAGGAAAAATTTCTTCACTGAAAGGGTTATCAAGCACTGGAACAGGCTGCCCAGGGAAGTGGTGGAATCACATCCCTTGGAGGTATTTAAAAGACGTCTAAACATGGCTTTAGGGACATGGTTTAGTGGTGGACTTGGCAGTGTTAGGTTAATGGTTGGACTTGATGATCTTAAGGGTCTTTTCCAACCTAAATGATTCTATGATTCATCCTGCCTGTCTCAGAGCAATGTTGGGACAGGGCAAATTGCCTTTGGGAGGTGCAGATCTTTCCTGTGACTATAGAGGGGGTTCGGCTGCCTAGCAAAGAGAGGAGTCTCAGTCAAATAGCTGGAGTTAAGTGAGGAAAAAACCCTCCCCAAAGATAGATGTGACACGGTGTAAATAAGAAGACTAATTTTAAGCACTCAAGTGTGTCATTTCTATCATTCTTATTAGACAAGCATCAGGCATAACTCCATGGCCACGGATGAGCTCCCTTTCACATAGATAACCTACAGCTCCTGGCTACCTCTGAGATAGTCCTTCAAGTTGAGGGACCACTTTGTTTGGTTTTGGACTTTCTGGACTGTGCACCAGATTAACTACATCATTCCAAGTGTCCAGTTGCAAACTCTTAATGGAGGGAACAGCAGTATTGCTATATTTGGCTTTTAAAATCTGCTTTAAGAGAAGAAAAGGTCTTTTCTCACTAATGAAGAGAGACAGCTGGGGAAGAAATTCTCAATGACAGTTCTCTCCTGTACCTGCATTTGAAGTTGTAATCTCACATTATGCATATGATGAGCACCTTTCCAGCACTGGATCTTGCCCGTTGCCATATGACTGTGATGGTAGATTTTGACATGTGTGTAGAAGGGGACTTCAAAAGCCATCTGCTGCCCCTTGTGTAGGGAAGCTGTGTAAATCATGGGAAAGCTGGATTTACGTGGCTATTCTCATGTGGCCACAAAGAATTTCAACTACAAGCCCAACAGTAAGTGATCCTTACTACTCGGTGTTAGGCCTTAGGAGACACTGACCACCGAGACTCACCTAAGACAGCAATGGAAAGAAATGTGTGAACTTGTACTACCTGAACATAGGGACTGAGTCCATGCTTACAGCTATTTCATGGCTCTTTAATCTTTGGCCATTAGATGGGAGTGATGGCTTGGCTACCCCCAGGGTATGTAGAGCACAGGCTGATTTTCTTCTGCCCTTGTTAGAGCTCTTGGTTTGCTTGTCAAATGGCTCCCCACTGTCTTCTCATGGCCTCAGCAGGCTCGCCATTCCTTCACCTCTGTTATCCTACACCATGTGGCAGATAGCATCTCAGTCCTGGCTCTTCTCCCTCATCTTAACTCTTCTTTCCAAGCTGGGTGCTATGGAAAGGACAGCATACTCCTCCATATCAACCCTGTCTTGTGCACTGTTTGCCTAACACATTGCACACTCATATATGTGCAATGTATATATAGCAAAATTATACGTACAGTATTATTCATATCAGTTCTTCAGGGCCAATGAGCAGCAACGCACGCACACATTCCCAGAGGCAGCAGTTTCACACGGTGATATTTCGGCTACAGCTATATATCTTCAGATAGCTATTTTCAAAGTCTAACAAAGGATTTCAGAATGCAGCAGGAGGTACGTATATTAGCCTGTTGCTTGAAATAATCACTGTAAATTGATTAGTTGTCCTTGAAATTCTAATTTGTGTGTTGAAAATTAACAGGAACATTTCCAGTCTGGGGAAACACACCAAACATCAGAATTTAGCTGAAAAGAAGTTCTGACTCTCTCTCCTAAAGAACAGTATGCAAAAGTACCAGTTTACAGCAGAAGAGTTTCTGTCCTATGGCATTGTTGTGATACAACACATGCATGTGTGTGCATGCACAAAACCACACACAGCCACACACACATGCACACACACACACTACTGACAATTAGAAGGTCAAAATGTATTGCTGGTTCTAATCTCCTGACTGTGGTACCTCTATTATTTATTAAGAAAACACATCTGATATACTAAAGGAAAATAACACTTGTCAAAACCTACCTTTGCAGCTTGTGTTGTGTTCTGCATGCTTATTTATATTTGTCTTTCATTTTGAAGTGTCTGTGTTATATTCTTAAATTTCTTCCAAATGTCTATGAAAAGCATATGAGGAGCTTACAAAAAGGTTCCGGGGTATGAAGAAGGATTTGTAGCACCGGAGAATATGTCCAGCTTGCTATAATCAAATGCTTGAAAAAAAAAAAAGGAACTCTTACAAAATCAGGAAAGAAAAGGAGATAGCAGGGGAGAAGGGTAAACCGCATTGCTTAGTCTTTACAGTGCAAGCCATATAACGGCAAGAAGAAAGATAACTGATGGGTAGTATTTTAAGGCATATTAACCCAATTACAAGTATATTTTTACAATCGTAGCTCCAACATTTATCACACTGCATTTATTAGACCTCTGAGCTAGGTTATGTCAAATGAAATGCTGTGAAACTACAGCATTTCATTAAATTGCTGCCGGAGCAGGGTATTCAATCCTGATACTCTAAAACCACATGATTTTATCAAAATCTTCGGAAATTGAAGCAATCACTAAAAGGTGTCGGGAAATTAAAATGTTCTGTCTCAGTGAAAGAGATACACTCCTTGTAACATATATCAGTGGGTTTTTTTTAAAGACACATTACTATGCAGAGAAAAGGCATCAAATACAGGAGACATAGTAGATTCCAGAAAAGTCTAGCTGCTGCAATTTTTCATACTTAAAAATAGACTGTAAGGGCAAAAGAGCTGCATTTCTTTCATAATTTGTTTTGTTTGGGTTTTTTTTTCCCCTATTCCACACTTGATCCTCTGATTGATCAGGTGTCTGCATAAAAGAAAATCATGCAGGATTTATAGACAATGTTACAAAAGGAAAATTAATGTTTTCAAGCCTAGTTTCTCGAAAGTTTGACACATTTTATGTGCCTTTTAATACATTCAAATCTGGCATTTGGTCTTGCAAACAAACAATCTGGGGAATCACAGGACATTTAAAATGGTCCTCAGAGCATGAAGACGAAGAGCTAACATATTTTGCATCCTTTCTTACGGAGGCTTTAGCTTAAAATTCTATGTTTTCATTTACCAAAATACCCCTGAGTACACAGCACCCATAGCTGAAGGATTACAAAGATACTGGCAAATAGGAATCTATCTGATTATGTATTGCCTTATATATTACCATTTACCAGTGCAAAATTAATTCAAAGAAAAATGAAGGCATTCGAGAATAGAAATATTTTATAACCACACTGTAGTTACTCTATGCTGCAAGGAAGCAATACTGGTGTTCAGTGCTACTTTATACATCTCAAGGCATCATAAATTGCCTCCAGATGCAGTTCCAGGGAGCAATGGGTCTCCTGTGGGTCCTCTGTCCTATATCTTAGGCCCACATGTGTTCAGATACCCTGGAGCATCTAAAATGGCACTGCACAGGTATCTCAAGCATCTAAATCTCACTCTAAAAGACTATCCAAATCACAGAAAAACAGATTTCCATGAACTACCTCTAGTTGAAAGATTACCCACAACAATGCATGACGAGCCTATAGAAACCAGTGGGTGTTTTGTCAGTGTTTCAGCCCAAATTGCACTGTAATCTGACCCTGTTCAGTCACTCTGCCAGGGTGGTCAAGTAAAAAAAAGTGCAATGTCCAACTTCACACTGCAGCCATGCAGGACCAACTTAGTTGGGACAACCCTCATGGGAGAAGCAGGCTCGAATAAGTCTTGTAAGAGGTGGATGCAAGAGGACCCAAAGTCTTCATCATGCCTCACGTCCTTCAGTGCTGGTGGCACTGCCAGGGTATGTCCTGGAAGAGAGAAGTTTATAGTAGAAATGTAGGTGTAAGGAAATGAAAGAAGGAATTGTGCCTCCTTAACTTTTATTCTTGGATGCTGACAGCACCCTCCTTTATCACATGTTGCTCCTGCAAACAGCCACCTACGGCGGTGCTGGGAACACTGAGTCGGGGTGAAGTATTGGGTATGCAGAGCCAGGGTGATGTCTGATGTGGTAGATGGTGAAGGACCATTATGTCCACAGTTTTCTGAAGATTATCAGTAACATTTTAGGAAATTATATGGTGTTGCAGATACAGATGAAAGCAACAACAACAAAGACCACTGATAAGATTTCTGCCACAACCTTTAAAAAAGTTACTCAGATTGTCAATATCTCTAGTGACTTCCCTTTACCACTGAGTCAAATACAAGTTTCTTGACCTGCTCAGCAGCAAGGCCCCACCTATTCTGCTAATGGTTTATTGCACCAAAACCCCCTCTGTCCCTCACTGCTTTTTCAATGCTTCTCTTGAAAACACCTATGTGCTGCCTTCTATGCTGCCTCTTGCGAGCACAACACTGTCCAGGAACCAATCTGTAAGGCCTCCATTGAATCCTTCAATCACTTCCAAGGATGTGTCTATTTCCAGGGAACCAGCTGCCCAGTGATGACTACCAAATTTTAGAAATAGCTGATGTATTTCATTATTATTTAAGTTTTCAACAGAGATACAAAGATAAAAAAAATATGGGAATGCCACTATTATTGTGTAAAGGTTTATGAGATCTATTAGTGGCTTCCAGGCTTGTGTACTAAATTTGATCTCAGTCGTATTTGCACCATAGGTTTTACAAGAACCATCTCTTTTTTTAAGTCATCTCCAGTCCAGAGCTACCTTTGCCATTACAGCAAAGACCATATTGCTGTACAATTCTGAAAGCTTGGAGAAGATTTACATTTTTTTTTTTTTTTTTGGACAAAGAAGCCATCAAGCTGAAGAAAAAGGAAGAGGAATTTTTTTAACTTGTCTTCTCAGTTTTATCTATTGTTCCACATTTTGGCTTGCCATCCCATTTGGAGGTGTTCACATCACACACCAGGTAAAAAACTATGGGAAACTATTGAATTCATTGCTATTAGGGACATGTTCCCTGCTATTCCTGTATTTTAAACAGAGGTCAGCTAGCTCACAGTAATTATCAAATTATTGATTTACTGGGTTAAAGCTGTTTTTACAATTGCTTTAGAGGCTCAACAGTGTTGTATTTCTTCCACATCTGTACTTGACGTTATCCCCTATTGCACTGAATGAAGTCACACTGTGTGAAAGTAACAGCAGTGTCAAGACTGTAGCAAACCAATATTAACATTGTGTAAGTAAACACAAATAACGCTAAGGTGGTAATCCCCTGTGGTCTAGTCTTTTTCACATAATTTATTAAAAGGTGGCTGACAAAGTTAGCCTTTTAGCATCATTCCAAACACCAGATTAAGTGCCGTTGGTAAAGCAAGATCAGGTAACCAGTCCCCAGGTGCTGACTGAGCAAAGTGCTGTGGTGCTGAAGTTTATCCTCTTTAATGAACCAACACTGTATAATGAACACAGTGGAGAATTTAAAGCAATTTTCTGCAAAATGCCTGTAGGAAGAGCTACCTATAGCACAGAAAAAAGGTCTGTGGGATCAGAGGAGCGAGTGCTGCCTGGGGAGTTACAAATTTCTGATTTCTAAACCTGGCTCTGACTGCACTGGCCAAAGTCCCTTGAATAAGTCTCAGGCTGACTTCTGCCTCCAGTATTGCTTTGCGTTCATTAGGGCTCTGAAGACAGAAGCACTAAGGATTGTCACACAATCTTCCCATGACAGGGAGCACAAAGAGCAAGAAACAAACCAAAATCCAACCAAAATCAAACACTGTGCACAAAACCATGCAACAAAAAGATCAGAAAAAACAAAACCCGAAGAGTGAATCAGCTCTTCTGTGCTAAAGATGTATAAACTGAGTGCGTTAGGAGTAGTAAGGATGTGGTGAGTCCATTGGGGAATGAGTCACAGGTAAAACAGCTGTGACTTCTGTCATCCCTTTTCTTCCCTTGCAGACTCACATATCCTCCCAGTTCTGCTCAAGGTGCAGCCAGCTGCTCATTCCGACAAGCTGTAGGGTGGATTTTCCTGGGGACAGCATAATCTCGCAGTTAAATAAAAACACAGAGTTTCAAGAAATGTTATTTTGTATCCCTTTTAATTACTTTTTCCCCCTCAAAACTGCAAAAGAGAAGTTACTGAAGTCAGGCAGGGAAACTCCTAGTTAAAAACCCAGCTAGAGCAGATCTGGTTTTCTGCATCTACTAGATGTAGGAAGTCACTGGCTGCTGGTGCTCTTCCATTGACTCACCCCGTCTCACAAGGATCTGGAAGTCCGGTGAGTAACAACTACCTTTCCTACCTGACCTGCCTGAAGCAGAATAATCAGATACACACATATTTCAGATATGCATATGTATATATACATATACACACACTAACTGAAAATTAGGCTCTAAACTGATTGCCCAAGACTATAGACAGAGACAGTCCCACTTCTCTGGAAGATTTGTGCTTCCCTGTCTCACGCTTTTGGCTCAGAAATTGCCTCGATACTTGCAGTGACTCACCTCTGCCCTTGAACAGCCCTGCTTTCAAAATGATTTGACGCCATCACACCTATGCTCCCAGAAGAGGAGTGAAAATGCCCCCCCAGGGGCAGTTAGACAAGGCACAATTCCCTGACATGCAGTGGTAGTTAACTAGCAATTTTCTGTATTAATCTATACTCCCTCGGTTATTGCTCACGCTGCACTCCCCCGTGGAGTTATGAGGGAGACACTATCCACCCTTGACCAGCTCCTGGAAAGCTAGCACTGACAGATACAGCCCAAGACGTGCCAATGGAGCACTTCCATGCTGGCTGAGCCTGTCATTTGCAATTATAGGAGCCTCCTGAAACTGTCCCGGACAGGCACTGGTAGTTAGCCACTGTTCCTACCCAATGCACCCGATTAATCGGTATCTAGGACTGCATCCGTGTCCTGTACCACTCCATTTCCCTGTTCATAATCTGATCCCTGGCAGCATGACAGCACCCGTATCTGTG